>NW_023994701.1:167500-252486 GCF_015586225.1 Lucilia sericata | reverse complement strand
ATTCATAATAATTCAAAATAAGGGCACACTATTTGCACTTCGGGTTTGCTTTATAGAAGACCAAGTGAAGACACTATCTAACTTCGTTGTCCTTTCTGATTCAATATCGAAGATTCTTGAGAGTTGTTCGAACTGTGAAATTATTGTTGCAGGTGGTTTCAATGGCCATAACTCCTCTTGGCTTCGACATTCTAACCTTACAACTACAGAGGGCCAATATTTTGAGTGATTCGCCTTGCGCAAATAATGAATGACTAAACATACTTCACTCCCTGACAAGCATGAAGTAGATGTACTTGCACCTTTCAGCAATCCGAATCACTATACCATCTTTGCCTCCTTTTCGCACTCCAGACTTCGTAACTTTTCACCATTAGTTACGAAACGGTCAACCTTAATATATGAAAAGGCTCGTTTGGCTGTGATGAACGATTTCTTCGATATTTCAATTGGAAACTGTGTTTCCTAGACAATAATGTCAATGCCATGGCCAAAATGGTCAAAGACATAATAATGCTGGGAATGAAAACTTTCATTCCAATAAAAAAATCTGGGTCATCCTGGTCTTGGTTTAATCAGAAGTGCAAAACTGCAATCAGATCAAGAGAGGAAGCATTCAAAATTTGGCGTAACAATAAAAATTGTCGAAACTGGCGAAAAGGCTCCCCGGGACAGTAATATCTTCTGGTCATTCGTTAACAAAAAACAATCAACCACTGTCCGAGCTTGATAGAGCATTAGTTACTATGCCAAACACATTCTTTCAATCTCGTGCAATTAAAAGGGTATTATCGGATCTTAACATAAATATTTATCCTGGGCCAGATGGTATTCCCCAAAAAGGAAGAGGCTAATAAGCCTGAAAATTATTTCCCAATTGCAATTTGTTGTGCACTTTCTAAAAGAGTGGCTTTCATAGCAGACGTTCTACGGGACACTCAATAGCTTTCCTCTCCGTAAAATGATGTAATTCCATTCACCATTATGACTAAAGTAAAGTGTTGGTTCTAGATAACTTCAAGGCATTCGAAGTTGCATGGTGCACTTTTATCAAAACTAACTGCTTTTGGTGTCGGTAATTAATTCTCTCGATTTACATTGAGTTTTCTCAATTCTTAGCCATCGCTCTATACGAGTTGTTATAAATGGGATCTTATCAAACGAGTTCAGAGGTACCTTTCTCCTACTCTATTCCTTATCATTCTAAATGATCAAACTTCCAACACTATCTACTCCTTAGCAGATGATAGAAACATTTTCACACTTATTCATTCAATTATAGGCCAAGATATTGGGGCAATGAGGCAAAACATCAATAACTCACTTAACCAAGATCTGTTGGCAATCTCTAAATGGGATTGATCCAATAGAGTCGATTTCACCGCTCAATGTTATGTTTTAACGCACAAACGCACTACAAAATACTAAGTCGCGAAAAAGCTTTATACGAGCAACGTCTTCGTAATAAAGTTCTTCCGGCTCCCCGCGACAGTAATACCTTCTGATCATTCGTTAAAAGAGTAAAGGGTAATGCTAGTTCTTCAATTCGGACTCTTCGAACCCTTGCTTGCTGGACGACAATCATCTACTATGTCAAACATGTTCTTTTAAACTCGTGCAATTAAAAGGGTATTAGCGGATGTCAATATAGATAAGTCTCCTGGGCCAGATGACATTCCAGCACTGGTCTTGAATCAGTGCTTTTCGATACTAGCTTGTCTATTAGCCAATCTTTTCAAAAATGTATACCTCAAACAAAAAAAGTCAAAACATCAATGACTCACTTAACCAAGATCTAGTGGCAATTTCTGAATGGGGTCGAGCCAATAGAGTCGATTTTAACGCTCTTAAGACTCAATGTTATGTTTTAACGCACAAACGCACTACAGATCATATTTTGTCATCTATATCTATGGGTGCTGTAAAATCACAATCACTTGATGGTCTGGGCATGACAGCGCAGTGCGTTGTTCGCTGGACTAAACACATATTTCAAGTGTCTAGGTTTACTTAAACGGTGTAAGACATACTTCACTCCGTAGACCTCCTTACTATTTGCACCACTTATGTATATCCAATCTAGAATGGAATACAACTCTCATGTATGGGCCTGTGCTTCAAAGTCTATTTTGGGTATCCCACTCTATTGATTCGCTGGAGCACCGTCGCAATGTGGGGTGAGTTTCACTGTTTTATCGATAGTACAATGGAATGTTTTTTTCTGAAATTAGGAAACTTGTTCCCGATACCCGCAGATTCACACGTCATCCATTTGTGGTCGACTGGTCTAACACAATTTACTGCATGTGAAGAGTTCATCCCCTGAGTGCTGATCTACGAAAAAAATCATTGAAAGCTGTGTGCAACAGATTTCAACCGAAAGCAGTGAAATTCGGTACCATACGAATTGAAGCTGAAAAACGATTTTGCACATCCGAATGCTGAACTTTATACCAAATCATTATTTGCGATTAATAATGGATATATAACAATAACCCATAGAGTAATATATAGCATGTGAAACACATCCAACGATCCGAATTTACACCAAAGATAAATATCATTGGCCCTAAAGTAATGCTCTGTATTTGGTTGGATCAAGAGAGTCCTATCTATTAAGAGCTGCTAAAATCTGGCCAAACCACAATTGAGAACTTTTACCTAATGCAACTGATTCGTTTAACATAAAAACGTAACACTCTATCTTGACAACGCTCGGTCACATGTTGCAATATCTGTTAAACACTTTTTGAAATGAAATGTTTTGGAGAGTTTTGCCTCACCCGCCTTACCGTCCAGAACTTGTCCCGTCCGGCTACTATTTGTTTCTATCGATGCAAAACTCTCTTTTTTGGATAAGCTTCGCTTCAAAACAGGTTTCATTCGTTTTTGACGTCAAAAGATGAGCAGTTCGGAGTCCAAAAAGATGGTAAAAGGCCATATAGCTAATAATAGCAATCACCTTGTTGATTCAAAATGAATTCTGAAAATTTTAGAAAGGCTCGTATCACTTTCAATAATGAAAAACTTATTCTGTCGTAATTAGTCCTATGAGATCTTAAGAGTCATATCGGTTTATATGCGATTTATTTGAAGTATTTTTGTTTATTTTTTCCCGAATAAACCGATTTTTAACCACACATAAACTACAAAAGTATTTTAAAACAATTTCATCTTTGTCTCCTTACTTAACGTATAAAATATTAATCATCAATCATTTGTCAACCATAAAAAATTTCGTTACGCTTACAATAAAAAAATACATATTAAAGATTATGTTAAAAAAAAGTACACAATAAAATCATAATGGCATTTTCTAAATAATATTCTTGCTGTTTTAAAGTCAAAATGAAATGATGGCTAAAGGAATTTTCTAATGATTATTTCATATGTATGTCCTTTTTTTTTTTTGCAAGGACTTTCAATAATGTTTATAAAGATCAACAATGGTCAATTTTGAGAAAAAAAAACTTTAATAACTTTTTGGTAACCATCATACAGCTGGGTTTGATGATGTCGCCGCATGTTCCCATATACATATATGTATAAACACCCCCCCCAGATATACACAGACACACTTAAAACCCAGACACTCGTAAATATGTATATATTTTAGGCTGGTTTCGTTGAAGCATTCATATGTGAACATTTATTGGTAAAATAATATTATTTATGACTTTGTTGTTCACTTGAACTTTTCACCAAAATAATAAAACGACATTTTTAAATTGCAATAAAATTTCTTTTTACTCATCTATGGTAGCAAAACCAACTTAAATGATTTATGATGTAAGATTGAAAATGAAATGAAGCAGATTTTTAGTGAAGGTAAAAAAAGACATAATTTTAAAATCCCATAGAATTTAAAGTTTTTAAAGCGACTGCTTTTTTACAAAATTTTAACCTAGATTATATAAAATAATGAAATTTTAACAATATCAGAAAATTTCATTCGTTTTCTTTTATTATTTGTTGGTGTTAATTTAAAGAATATGTTATTTAAAATGAATTAAAACCATACTTAACTATAACTTTTAATTATATAATTGATTTTGTTTTTTAAACATTTTACCTTTATTTCTTAAATAAATTAAATTAGCAAAATTCCTATAGTCATGGGATTTACCCCCAAAATATAAATTCTTATTGTCATTGGGTTATTAAAACTCATTAGCTATTGTCATATTTTTAAAGAATAGAAAACCGAAATTAATATTTCATTCCTATATGTATGTATATTATTTTATTGGCAAACAATTGTTTAAGTACTTATTTATTATTGACTATTTCGGTAAATACCATTGCAATAAGTAAATTGGAGTTTTATGTATGTATATTCGGTTATATCCGAATCTTATACACCCCTCATCGAAACTTGTGACGTAAATTTAAAGTGAATTTCGGAAGACGAATATATGTATGTACGTAAATCTTAGTTAATTATGGTTACATTGTTTCGGAATTTATTATCATATTAAAAATCGATTTCAAGTGGCCTCCTGGAAGCAACATAAATTTTCCTTAAATAGCCACAATTAAGTTAATTATACAACAATCGTGATAAAAATAGATAGTTTAAGAAATAAGAAATTAGAAATTAGAATTCTAGAAATTATATTCTAATCGGACCATAAATGACTCTCTCCAGTGCATTCCTTGACCTTTTATGTCGCCCAACCACACTGAGATGGCTCTGTTGTATCGGAAACAGCACCTATAGGTAACAAATTGGTAGTCCGAAACACGGATCCATTTTTCAATTGACAAGACTTATTTCAGTGGCCACAAACACCTACTCCATTTCGCCAAACATTAGTTCAGCCTAATCATCACTCCATCCGATCAAACCTCCGATACAACTCAGAATCCCTCCAATCCAATTGGAGGGTACATCGAACACCAACGCACACCCAATTTTTGCATTATCAGCTCAAATTCAACATTTTATTAAACCACAGCCTTGTTCTGTGGTTTGTACCGCTCCTAGTTTCTAGGAGCCAGGACAAAGTTATGCGGGCCAGGACAAAGTTCTGCGGGCAACTGGCCACCCGTAGTACCAGATTATGTGGTGCTCTGGTTCGACCCCATGTCAAATCATTCCAAGGAAAGGCCGAAGATACATTTGACATCAACAGTTTATAGACCCGGCAGACTAGGGGTGTTTGTAGCACCTCTTTACACCCGGGATTGCAAATACACCAAGATGAGGGCCTTTCATCAAGGAAACATGCCCCGGGGGGAAGTAAAGTGTAGACAGTCGCTTATAAAAGAGACACTAAACTGACGACTCTTTCATTCTCATTTATAAAGCGAATTAGAGCCACCTGCTGGTTGGGCGACAGTAAATAGTCGAATACTTTGAATGTATATATGTATCTGGGAAACTATGTATAACAAGTAGTCCCTTTCAAAATTGTATAAATACTGACGACTCTTTCATTCTCATTTATAAAGCGAATTAGAGCCACCTGCTGGTTGGGCGACAGTAAATAGTCGAATACTTTGAATGTATATATGTATCTGGGAAACTATGTATAACAAGTAGTCCCTTTCAAAATTGTATAAATACTCTACGGGTTCATTGAAATATATAAAGCGACAAATTACGAACCACCAATAGTGGGCGTGACGTCCTCATATGAAATAAATATTAAAATTCGAATATATGAGTAACTAGAGTCTTCTGTCTTTTCACAAGAAAGACAAAAATTTCTACGTATACTGAACCCTTCTTGACCGGAAATTAAAATGGAGACACCACATAGAGGATAGAGGCACCGATGTGCCTTGTTGATGCACATCCGTGCTGGGCGATATGTAGGAGAACTATAAACATGAAATGGGGTCTTAGTCCTACTATGACAAATTGGCTTTATAAAGTGTAATTAGACCAATTCTAGCTTATGCTTCAATAATCTGGTGGACTGCTTTGGACAAAAAGTGTAATATCAAACTACTACAGGGAGTTCAGTGTACATGCTGCTTGGATTTAAATGGTGTCAAGTGTACTACTTCTACCAAGGCTCTGAAAACGTTGCTAGATATGTCACCCATTGAAACATATTTGAGATATTAGGCGGCTTTTACAGCCGAACGAACTGGCCAAAAGCACCAGACACAGAATATGTCGGAAACTTTGAATCGCTGATCCCAGATAGAATGTCTTGGTCAAGCGGAACATTAGAGCAAGTACCAGTAGGAATCCGTTGGCTCTAAATTTGGGGTCAATGTGGGCCTGGGGATCTATATTGAATACCCAGAAACATAAATATACCACCGTTTACCTAATCATATGTATGTATTAATTGGATTAGAATAAATATGGCGCCCACAGAGCTTAATATATTTACCGATATATTAGGCGATAGAATTAAATCTAAGACCATATTGGATTGTAAGTAATCGGCAACGAAAGGGCGAATGTAATAGCTTTAAAGGGAAAAGAACTCGAGGTAGTAAACCTGACGAACGCAAAACCATTCGACGCAACAAAAGCTGAATTAAAAATATGGGTGAGAGAATCCCGTAAGGACTCTTGGAATAATGAAACGTTGGGTAGAACCACAAATATATTATGGGGTGACCCTGATGAGGGTAAGACGAGAAATCTCCTCAAAATGAGCAAGTCTGAGGTTAGTATGATGGTACGTATTCTGAGTGGACACACACAGTATTACGAGCAGATCTACACAAAATTGGACGTTCGGATTCAGAAATTCGTCTAAGTTAGATCCAAGTATCTTGGAAGTAAGGCTATTCCGGAAATAACATTCCTGACTAAAAATGATAAAAAAAATCTTAGAAATTATGTTCACGAAACTGAGTTTTTGAACATTGAAAAATAATACATTCAGTATTGTAGTATACATCCTCCTATCAACCTAACCTAGAGTCTTCCAATGTAAAATGGTAGGTCTAGCAATAAAGGACGTGTTCCATTTAAAAAATTAAATTTGTATATCTGGGAAACTAAAGTAGTTATTCAAGCAATTAAAGAAAAATTCAAAATTTATTAAAGCGATTAATTTATTACACTAATATTATTATTCTGTCAAAAAATATAAGAGAGTATCAAAAAATCGGATAAATTAATTTGCTATTTATTTTGTTTTCTTTTTATTTTTTTATTTGTTTACTTTGAAACTTTTTTTAAAATCTATGTATAAGAGCAGCAAACTAATTGATTGTTTTCTATAAAAACCCCCCTACAAAAACACAAAGTTAATATTGGTCATTCGAGAAAACAAAACAAAAAAAGAACCACTTAAAAATATATTGGACTGAGTAGAATTATAATTTTGCTACGCAATAAACCATGTTTTTTACAAAATATTTCATTTGTTACTTTTATGTGATTAAGTTTTGAAAGATTGAAAACATTTCCATAAATTTTGTAAATCACTTATTCATACTAAATATGACTGACAATTATTAATCTGAATTAAAACGCATAAGTATTTATTATACCCTCCACCACCATCAGTGGTGATAGAGGGTATATATAAGTTTGTCGTTCCGTGTGTAACACCAAGAAATATACATCTAAGACCCAACAAAGTATATATATTCTGGGTCCTTATGAAATTCTGAGTCGATTTAGCTATGTCCGTCCGTCTGTCCGTCTGTCTGTCTGTCTGTGTAAAACACGCTCACGTTAAAACTAAGCAAAAGAAATCAACCAAATTCACCCAAAATATTTATTATTATCCTAAGCAGTTTGGTATTGAAAATCAGCAAAATCGGTTCACAACGTAAGAAGTTATGAGTAAAAATTTCAGACTACCTCGAAAAAAATTACGTTTTTTTCCTAATTCTTTTGAAGTTTTCTCAGAAACTACCAAAGATATTGCGATGAATTTTGTCACACTTTATTTTTTTAGGGCAGTGATCAATTATGTTCAAAATCTTTACAATACATACAAAGGTACATATTCCCGGAAATTAGTTTATCGTTAATAACTCAATCAAATATATCGGTATCAACACCAAATTTTGTACAAACAATATAATATGAACAGAAATCATACTACCAACGTAGATCTCAGTCGGTCCACAATTGGTCATAGCTCCCATATAAGGTCGACTTCCGAAAATGACTTAAACGCATATATTTCATTGAATTATAAAGCTATCGGGATAAAATTCGACACAAATCTGTTTTGTGTACATAAAAATCTTTCTACCAAATTTTTTGCGGATCGGTCCATTATTGGTCATAGCTCCCATATAAGGCCCACTTCCGAAAATCATTTAAAAGCTCATATTTCATTGTCAAATATAGCTATTTTGATAAAATTCGACAGAAATATGTTTAGTCTAAATATAAATCACTCTATGAAATTTTTTCCGGATAGGCCCATAATTGGTCATAGCTCCCATATAAGGTCCACTTCCAAAAATCACTTAAACGCACATATTTCATTGATGAATAAAGCTATTATGATAAAATTCGGGCTGGATATGTTTTGTGTACATACAAATCATTCTACCAATTTTTTTGCGGATCCGTCCATTATTGGTCATAGTTCCCATATAAGGCCCACTTCCGAAAATCATTTAAAAGCTCATATTTCATTGTCAAATATAGCTATTTTGATAAAATTCGACAGAAATATGTTTAGTCTAAATATAAATCACTCTACGAAATTTTTTCTGGATAGGCCCATAATTGGTCATAGCTCCCATATAAGGTCCACTTCCGAAAATCACTTAAACGCATATATTTCATTGAATTCTAAAGCTATCGGGATAAAATTCGACTTGAATATATTTTGTGTACGTACAAATCATTTTACAAAATAATTTTTTACGGATCGGTCCATTATTGGTCATAACTCCCATATGAGGCTCACTTACGAAAATCACTTAAAAGCACATATTTCATTATCAAATAAAGCCATCTTGATAAAATTCGACACAAACATGTTTTGCCCAAATATAAATCACTCTGCAAAATTTTTCCCGAATAGGCCCATAATCGGTCATAGTTCCCATATAAGGTCCACTTCCGAAAATCACACGCATATATTTCATTGAATTCTTAAGCTATAGGAATAAAATTCGACTTGAATAAGTTTTGTGTACATACAAATCATTTTACCACTTTTTTCTCGGATCGGTCCATTATTAATCATAGCTCCCATATAAGGTCCACTTCTGAGAATAACTTAAACGCACATATTTCATTGTCAAATAAAGTTATCTTGAGAAAATTCAACACTTATATGTTTTGTCTTTACATAAATCACTCTACGAAATTTTTTCGGGATAGGCCCTTAATTGCTCATAGCTCCTATATAAAGTCCACTTCCTAAAATTACCTAAACGCACCTATTGGAGTAAAATTATACTTGATCTTTTTCGGCATTATACGAAATTGTTTCCTGATTGGTGCATAATTGGTCACAACTCCCTTATAAGGACCATTTCTGAAAATTACTTGAACGCACATTTTATACATAGGTATACAATTTTTTCTGAATCGGTCCGTATTTGGTCACAACTCCCATATAAGGGCCATTTCTGAAAATTACTTAAACGAACATTTTATACACATTTAGGTATAAAATTTGACGTAAATGTGTATTTTGTATATATGTATATAAATCATTGTACGGAATTTTTTCCGAACCGGTCCATATAAGGTTAATTGTTGAAAATCACTTAATACCACTTAATTCGTTATTAAATTATTATATCCGGATAAAATTCGACATAAGTATGTTCTCTGTATAGATAAATAATTCAAAATTTTTCTGGACCTAATCAAAATTAGTTCTACAAAAATTTTGGCGAGTTATCTAAAAAATAGATAGTTAGATGGGTTTCAATAAAAAGTAGCTTGCTGGTGGAGGGTATTTAAGATTCGGCATAGCCGAATATAGCACTCTAACTTGTTTATATATTTACTTTGTAGTTTTGCTACCAACGAGTTTGTAAAACGTATATTATTCGTTATATTTTTGTACTGATAACGTAAAAATAATTAAGATGCAAAAAATAAATATTTTAAAAATTCATATAAATAAACTGCGAAATATTGTGTTAGGTATCAGTTCATATTTAAAATTCGAATAAAACGTTTATAATCTATTAATAGTTAAATGATTAAGATGCGCACATTTCTCTAAAGCTACGTTCAGACCTGTAAAATATTTGGTCCAAATATTTGTTATAAAATATTTATAAAGTTGCGTCAAACAAACGCAATATTTATTTCATGTTCAGACTTGAACAAATATTTGATGGTATTGTTTTATCAAACAGTGCAAAAATAATTTGGTTCAAACACACACATGTTTTGCAGCCACAGTATATCGTATATTTTCATGCAAGAAAAAAACAATTTGGCAATTTGTTTTAATTTTAACTATTTTTATTAGGTTTAAAATTAAATTTTTATAATAAAAGTGTATAATATTAATATATAACACTATTGAAAAAACTTTGTTTGTCGAATCTGAACATAAAATATTTCATGTTAACAAACAGCAATGCGGATGATTTTCATAAAACAAATTGATTTGCTGGCAAATAAATATTTTCTCATTGTTTCATCAATGTGAACACCAAAAGTCAAATAATTTACGTCATTTTGGTAAAATAATTATTTGATCTTGCAAACCAAATGTAAGATCAAACAGCGTCAATGACAGCTGTTCTTTGTTTATTTTCTGAAAATGAGTGTTATCACCTCATACAAAAATGTAAATAGTCGCTTATATGACTGGTTTTATTTTATTTTTTATAAAATATAAATCTGAGACAAAGTTGTGACATTTAATTGAAATTCAAGCAATTGCGTAAATTAATGATAATTATTATTTTTGTTGTTTTGTTATTTATTGGTTGGTAACAACATACTATATATAGTTATGTTACATAATATATGCATCTATAGTCTAGTTTGCAGTCTAGTCCAACGGTTCCCAAATTACAATTAAATAAGAGATACTGTTATCTCGGAGTATGAAGTTAGGCCACATTTCATAATTCAAGGACAAGCTTATCACAGATTTAAGTTTGTCAAATTGTAAACAAAAGTGTTCTTGTTTGGAAGGACTAAAATAATATATTTCCGAAACAGAGGTGACTCTTTATTCGTTTTCAATACGTTAATCCAGGTAATTTTATATATAAATATTCCATTCCGACGTGATACACAGATTTTAACTTGATTTTGTTGACCAATATTATTAAATTAACATCAGAAAATGCGTAAATAGTCAAAACCATGCAGTAAAATTCACAGTACTTTCGCAAAGAGTTCAAGTCATATATTATGCGGATAACGCATTCCGCAACAATATCGAAGAAGTTCAACTTTCTTATATTATTTTCCCGAAAAATTAGCTAACATACTTAGTTCACCCGTCTGCAATCGCAAAAAATTTTTGCAACATGACTCTTTAAGCACATGTCGACGATATTTGATGAATAAACCTTTTCGTTACTTTAAAGAAAAATGAACGTGAAAGATCTCACGATCATAAAATTAAACATCATGTTAACATTTCAACAATGAAGTCATTCTATCTTTAAAAACAGGCAATTGAAACTTCTCTGAAATATTAATTATTCTCAATATACGGGAATATTTTATTACTCAATTTATTTAAACAATTATTTATTATATTAATGGATATAAAAATATATTAATAATAAACAATTCTCTATAATTTTAAATTTTATAGATATGTAATTTAATGAAAATTATTTATAATTTGGTTATT
This sequence comes from Lucilia sericata, assembly GCF_015586225.1. NCBI lineage: Eukaryota > Metazoa > Arthropoda > Insecta > Diptera > Calliphoridae > Lucilia > Lucilia sericata. The sequence continues at coordinate 240,754 of NW_023994701.1, read as the reverse complement.
TCCGGGCTTATAGCGATTTTTTTGAAATCGCTATAAACCGTTCCAAACAACCAAGGTTTTTCGCTACATTGACTATACTAAATAGCAACAACATGACAGTAAAGATCCATTATCTATCTCTTTTCCACTTGCACAAGGTATTGAAGTGTAACTTCAATACCTTGTGCAAGTCTATCTATGTCTTTTCCACTTGCACAAGGTATTACATTTCAATACCTTGTGCAAGTCCATCTATCTCTTTTCCACTTGCACAAGGTATTGAAATGTAATTTGTATTTTTTTGTTGTAAAATTTTGATGAAAAACAATATTAAATGAAATTTTAGAATATATAGAAGTTATTATTCAATGATATAGCTTTTTAGTAAATATAAACACATACATATATTTTTGGCTTTTGGTTTGGTTGCGCATTAGCTGTTCTTGTTGTTATGTTCCTCTTTGCCTGCAAACAAAATCTTGTTTTTTTACTGTTTTATCCGTCAATTGTTTTACGAAATTATTTGTTGTAATGTGAACACCGGGCAAACAAACTTTTACTATTTGTATTGAATTGTGTTTGGCTTTGTTTCTTCAAACAAAACGTCAAAATAGAAATACTCATTTTAAGCACATTATGAAATAAAAATGTATTTAATTTTTTGTTTTTAGGCAGAAATTTCTATGAAATCGTAAAAAATATTATTAAATAGTTTTTTTAACGTTTAACAAAAATGTTTCATGTTTGGTGTTCACATTGTGTTCACATTAAGAAAATATTTGTAGGTTGACATATAAAAATGTTTCAAGAAAAACAGCTGATATTTTGTTTGCTCTTCAAAAATATTTTGTGTTCACGTTACAGCCAACAAATATTTGATAAAAAACGTCAAATATTTGATAGGTGTGAACGTACCTTTAGTAACTTTCATTTGTGTTTTTTTCGTAGCTGTCACTTACTGTGCCTCCAATATTGATTTGGATGAATATAATGTTGACTTGAATGAAAATCAAATACGTGAAAAACGTCAATTTGGAGGAGGATTTAGACCTGGCGGTTATGGCGGCTTTGGTGGAGGTTTTAGACCTGGTGGTTATGGTGGCTTCGGAGGTAGACCAGGTTATGGTGGATATGGAGGCTTCAGACCAGGTGGTTATGGAGGATATGGTGGTTATGGCGGTAGACCAAGTGGTTGGTATCCTGGCTTAGGTGCCCGCGGTTAAAAATTTTGTTGTGATTATACTGGATATTTACATTAATTTATTTTGTAATTTAATTTATTTTCTTTTAATATACAAAATATTATTTAAAACATTTTGTTTTATTGTAAAAATTGGGAAGAAGCATTTAATAAGAACCATGAAAGTAGGACATCGCCAGCATCCGCTGGAGGTCATAATTTGAATTTACATAAAGTTAAATTTTTTAACGATATCTTTATCCGTTTAAATTATGCTATTTAATTTTATTTCTTTTAAATTCGTATCCATTCACATTTCGTAAAAAACTTTAAATAAATGTAATTGAACGAGATTAAAGTGTTGAAAACTACTGTTTTAGGAAAAGAATTATACGACCGATTAATATAGAAAGGGTTGTTTAGTTTATAATACACATTTCCCTAAACTTATTTAATCTTCTAACTAATTTATTTTAAAATTCCTTTAACTCTTTACCAAAACTATTCCTTGACAAAAAAAGTATTAAATATCCTTAAATAAATCCTTAGACATATGCTATTAACATCTTAACTGATATTTAAAATATATCTTCTAGGATTTTGGGTAAAAAAGAGATATATTTAATCTTATAAGAAGATAACTTACATTGCTCACACTTCGTTTTTAGCAAAAAATAACTTTCACCACTATTACCTACTGACAGTCTTAACTGAAGGCAGAACAGTGGTAACCAAAGAAAACAATGGTTAGCAATTACTTAAAAGTAATCCTTTTACTACGTCTTACAAAATATACAAGTATTTATGTTCAAGTATTTGAGATAATATCAACTAAATAAAATATTTTGTGTATTTCAAGGATTTTTTTCAAAAAAGGGAAAGTATGTAAGATGTAGTCGGCAATAATGATTTGTATATCGATACCCTATATTCAAAAAGTGCTAAATCAATAAAGTCTAGTTTTCAGGAAAGCAAAAAAACTATTTAATTCGTGAAATATTGCACTAAAAGGCAATATTTCTTCCATAATACGTTTTTAACATCCTTACTAATTCTTAACTATGAAAAAATTTTAATATTTTGCACATTTTAGCGACTTATTTAAGATAGCACATTTTGGTCGACAAAAAAACAAATATTTGTTCTAAGTTAGCATTTTTTGTTCAAAGAATAGAACAAAAATTTCTTCTAATAATATGCGTTATTTTATAATTTTATGAAATGTTTTTTTTTTAAGGGATATAAGTCAAACCAGTAAGTCCAATAAGATGCATTTACACCATTTAAGTAGAAAAACTCATGGCATATCTGCTTGTTTACTATTCCTTATTCTCAGTACAAATATATTAAATTATGAAAAGTTTTTGAATATAAAAAGTACCAATATTTTTTGAATAATACTCCATAATTTGCACATTTAAAGACTTTTTTATAATCAAAATTCTAAATTGGAACCATAGAATATTATAGATCTTAGTGTTATAAACGATTTCTGAAATAACTTTAAATTTTTCGAAAAAACATTATTTAAAGTATAAACCTGGCTTTATATACAAATATATAAATGATCATATCTTAAAAACTATACATTCAATTTATTAATCCTCACCTGTTTTGTGTTCAGCGTGTTCATCTTGTTAATATACAAAATAAATTTTAAATAAATTTGGAGTTTTAAAAAATGTTGTAAAATTTGTATGGAAGTTAGCACTTATTTCCTTCAATAAAAATTTAACTTTGAGATAGCATATTAACAAAAATTGTTGCTAAAAGTACAAAAATTACTTTTTTGGTTTCAAATTTATACCAGACGTGGATCATGCATTGAGGAATCCTTTTGCATCAAAAACTCACTTTGCCCAAAATTGAGTTCGCACTTTTTGAATATAGGGTCACGATATGTCCTTCATGATTGTCAGAAAGACAATTTGTTCGTAGATTAGTCCCAGAATTATAATATTTGTCATTAGTTAGTTAGTTAGTTAGTTAGTTAGTTAGTTAGTTAGTTAGTTAGATGGTTAGTTAGTTAGTTAGTTAGTTAGTTAGTTAGTAGTTAGTTAGTTAGTTAGTTAGTTAGTTAGTTAGTTAGTAGTTAGTTAGTTAGTTAGTTAGTTAGTTAGTTAGTTAGTTAGTTAGTTAGTTAGTTAGTTAGTTAGTTAGTTAGTTAGTTAGTTAGTTAGTTAGTTAGTTAGTTAGTTAGTTAGTTAGTAGTTAGTTAGTTTAGTTAGTTAGTTAGTTAGTTAGTTAGTTAGTTAGTTAGTTAGTTAGTTAGTTAGTTAGTTAGTTAGTTAGTTAGTTAGTTAGTTAGTTAGTTAGTTAGTTAGTTAGTTAGTTAGTTAGTTAGTTAGTTAGTTAGTTAGTTAGTTAGTTAGTTAGTTAGTTAGTTAGTTAGTTAGTTAGTTAGTTAGTTAGTTAGTTAGTTTAGCTAGTTAGTTAGTTAGTTATGGTTTTTGCTCTCTCTCACCAGTTCCTCAGTGAAAATCTAACCCACGAACTCCGGTCTAACAGACCAACTGACCATTAGAGAATATGCTTAATCTCCAACCGAACAATAACAATCCTATAGACCGTCTCTAATAAAATTTTGATTCCAGAATCTAGATTTACTATGTACTTATTCTAGCAATAACTGTAGCGTATCACATTTTCCTGCTACACCCACATCACTACTCATTCTGCTACAAAGAATCTTTTTATATAAAACCTTTTTTAAACTCAATGTAAGTACACTTTAAGAAGTTTAAATTTAACTTTAAACAGTAAACGAAAGAAAGGACATTTTGTTACAGGACATACCACAGAATAAACAATCATATTTAACTAAATGCAAATGTTACAGAAATAAAACGACTGTTCTATAAATGTTTGCTGATTTTACAACATTGATAAACTGGCGAAAACAAATTTCAACACTTTCTGTTCTTTTGGACAAAGGGATAATGATGATGGGTGTGGAGATACTTAGAGATGATGTTAATACTGCTGAAGGAATGGCAAAGTTTGCTGTTGTTGTTGACTATTATCATTGTGGTTAAAGTTATTGTGCGTGTTAAATTATGGAGAAGTGTGAAAGTTTCTTTTTTGGAAAAACAATTGTTGGTTATAAATTTCGCAACTGATAAGATTGAAAATTTCGAAGTTGAGATTTGTAAACTTAAGACAAGAAACAAAAAACTAAGGATGCAGACATAAATTAGATTTCATTTTTAGATTTTAAGTAGAAAGTGAGTGCTATGTAAATTAACCCTAATTTAGAATTCGCTGAACACGATAGCAATCTATCAACACTATTTTATGTACAAAATTTTATTGAAACATAAATTTGAGAAATTTAAAAGCAGAATGTATTTTAAACAATATTAAAAAATACATTGAAAATTCAAAACTTTTTTAAAGGATCTTAGGACAACTTTCTAACCAAAGTATAATTTGTTAACAATTTCTCTATTTATATACATATTTTTTTTTTTTAATTATAGAAAATTTATAAAACAATTCCTTAATTTTCGATATTTTTATTTTTATAGAAACATTTTCAAAATTTCTCTTTTTACTGAAAATTTTTCGAAAATTTATATTTTTATAGAACATTTTTCGAAAGTTTCTCTTTTTATAGAAAATTTTTCAAAATTTTCTCTTTTATAGAAAAGTGTTCGAAAATTTATCTTTTTATAGAAAATTTTTCAAAATTTTCTCTTTTTATAGAAAATTTCTCAAAATTTTCTCTTTTTATAGAAAATTTCTCAAAATTTTCTCTTTTTATAGAAAATTTCTCAAAATTATCTCTTTTTATAGAAAATTTTTCAAAATTTTCTCTTTTTATAGAAAATTTCTCAAAATTTTCTCTTTTTATAGAAAATTTTCAAAATTTTCTCTTTTTATAGAAAATTTTCAAAATTTTCTCTTTTTATAGAAACATTTTTAAAATTTTCTCTTTTTATAGAAACATTTTTAAAATTTTCTCTTTTTATAGAAACATTTTTAAAATTTTCTCTTTTTATAGAAACATTTTTAAAATTTTCGCTTTTAATAGAAACATTTTTAAAATTTTCGCTTTTAATAGAAAAATTTTTAAAATTTTCCCTTTTTATAGAAAAATTTCTCTTTTTATACAAAATTTTTCAAAATTTTCTCTTTTATAGAAAATTCTTCGAAAATTTCTCTTTTTATAGAAAATTTTTCAAAATTTTCTCTTTTTATAGAAAATTTTTCAAAATTTTCTCTTTTTATAGAAAATTTTTCAAAATTTTCTCTTTTTATAGAAAATTTCTCAGAATTTTCTCTTTTTATAGAAAATTTCTCAAAATTTTCTCTTTTTATAGAAAATTTCTCAAAATTATCTCTTTTTATAGAAAATTTCTCAAAATTTTCTCTTTTTATAGAAAATTTTCAAAATTTTCTCTTTTTATAGAAAATTTTCAAAATTTTCTCTTTTTATAAAAACATTTTCAAAATTTTCTCTTTTTATAGAAACATTTTTAAAATTTTCTCTTTTTATAGAAAAATTTTTAAAATTTTCCTTTTTATAGAAAAATTTTTAAAATTTTCTCTTTTTATAGAAACATTTTTAAAATTTTCGCTTTTAATACATTTTTAAAATTTTCGCTTTTAATAGAAAAATTTTTAAAATTTTCCCTTTTTATAGAAAAATTTTTAAAATTTTCCCTTTTTATAGAAAAATTTTTAAAATTTTCCCTTTTTATAGAAAAATTTTTAAAATTTTCCCTTTTTATAGAAAATTTCTCAAAATTTTCTCTTTTTATAGAAAATTTCTCAAAATTTTCTCTTTTTATAGAAAATTTTTTAAAATCAAAATTTTCTATTTTTATAGAAAATTTCTCAAAATTTTCTCTTTTTATAGAAAATTTTTCAAAGTTTTCTCTTTTTATAGAAAATTTTTCAAAGTTTTCTCTTTTCAAAGAAAATTTTTCAAAATTTTCTCTTTTTTATGAAAAAAAAAATGTAATTTTCTCTTTTTATAGAAAATTTTTCAAAATTTTGAAAATGTCAATTTTTTACAAAATTTTAGAAATTTTGTTTAACAGAAAATGTTTGTAATTTCTACTTATTTATAGAAAATTCTCAAAATTTCAATTTTGTAGAAAAAAATTTTCGAAATTTTTATTTTTTTATAAAAAAAATTTAGATTTTTTATAGAAATTTTTCGGTTATTTATCCTTTTTTCAAATTTTCGTTATTTTTAGAACAAACTCGAAATTGTCTCATTATTTAGAAAAATTTCCAAGTATAAATTTTTATTAAATTTTCTGTTCTTTTAGAAAATGTTCAATACATTCTCTTTTTTTTTTAAATATTAGACAACATTTTTCTAATTTCTGTTTTTATAAAATATGTTAAAAATCTTCCTTTAAATTTGTCCTTTTTTAAAAACCTAGACTAAATTAATTAACGGATTTACTTTACATTTGACATATGCACATAAATATACATATGTATGTATGTATGTAGGTTAAGACAGGAATACTTTTTATACATACATACTTAAGTTTATATACGTACATCCAAAAGTATATAAAAAACATTATATACAACTTTTTGCAAATTGTATATAACATTAGTAAAATCTATACCTTGCGCAGCGCATGACCCGTTCTTGAACTTTTGAATATAAATTTTCCACTGATATCCCCTCCTTCAAATATAAAATACACTGACAGACATAAAACAGTGTATCCTACCCAACCGGAACACCTTACGCCTTACCTTTGCTAAACTCTCAAAAACATTAACACCACCCCTAAATACAAAACAGGTACGAAAAGCATTTTCCTTTGAATGTTCTTTAGCTACAAAGTTAAATAATAAAGGATCCTGCATACAGACACACACACATGAGTACATTTACAAGTCTTAGGTGGAGCAGAAGCCATGACTGATAACCATAACCATCAAATGCTATAAAGGTAAGTTAATGTAAGAAATTTTTCTTTTCTTTAAGGGAGGTTCTTTCTTTTTTTACTTGAAAAAGGAAATGTAAGACACTAAGTTTTCTGAGATTGTTGTTTGTTTCAACTTAAGAACTTACAATATAGATAAAAGTGGGACTTTTTTTTAAAAAATAATGAAAATGTTTTGTAATGTTAACTTTCATTCGTTCTAGACTTGAAGCCTTATAAGGACAAGTGTTTATGTATGTGTAAAAATAAAAAAAGTCCTACTGCTTACCTTTAATTGTTGTCACGTCATTTCATTTCTTTTAACATTTAAGATTTGTATGTGTACTTGCTGAATGTTTCAATGAAAATCCCCAAGGTAAAATCTAGAAATGAAGAAATGTCAAAAATTTGATAGGTCTTTAAAAATATATATTAATGTACAATATATTTGTGCAATTTAAAAAGGAACTTCTTATTAAATAAAATATATCTTACATATTTTACTTCAATATCCTTGAATATTGTAGTAGTGGATTCAAGATATCAAAATTATTGAGCGTAGTATATCTGATTGATTGATCTACTTAAATTTTAAAATTTACTTAAATAAAAAATGTTAGCATTTTAAAGTGTAACAAAATGTTCATATTTGACCCGAGCCCACAAATAAGGTAGAAGGCGTAACATTATAGATAGATAGATAGATAGATAGATAGATAGATAGATAGATAGATAGATAGATAGATAGATAGATAGATAGATAGATAGATAGATAGATAGATAGATAGATAGATAGATAGATAGATAGATAGATAGATAGATAGATAGATAGATAGATAGATAGATAGATAGATAGTAGATAGATAGATAGATAGATAGATAGATAGATAGATAGATAGATAGATAGATAGATAGATAGATAGATAGATAGATAGATAGATAGATAGATAGATAGATAGATAGATAGATAGATAGATAGATAGATAGATAGATAGATAGATAGATAGATAGATAGATAGATAGATAGATAGATAGATAGATAGATAGATAGATAGATAGATAGATAGATAGATAGATAGATAGATAGATAGATAGATAGATAGATAGATAGATAGATAGATAGATAGATAGATAGATAGATAGATAGATAGATAGATAGATAGATAGATAGATAGATAGATAGATAGATAGATAGATAGATAGATAGATAGATAGATAGATAGAGTACAGCAATCATAAATCAATTCGTAACTATATATCGCCCAGTCGAAGATCAAAAACTGGGGAGAAATTCTGGGATACAAAAGCAGTCGAAATTTCTAACAAAATTTTTTAAAATTCTATTGAGTTTTCGATCTTTTCCGAATTACAAAATTTGTCTCCTGTTTTCTATTTTAATGTTGTATTTGTCTTCAAAAAAATATAAAAAATACTCAGAAGCCTCAAAAATTACTAAAATATGATTCGAAAATTACCCTAAAATGACCAGAAATTCGACTCGTTAATGCCTCAAAAGCGATTCAAAAATTAATCAGAACTGATCAGAAGAGGGGCTCATAGACGAGTCGCGAATAGGATACCATTTTCTTCCGAAAAAAGTATCAAAATGAGGGCATATATGATATATGATTTTATAGTGCAAAAGAGTCAAAAATGACTCGTATGTGATCAAAAATAGGTTATTCGCGAACTAACTTCTGAAGTTGTTTTTATATGGGGATCATACTTTGTATGTATATATGTATGTATGTAAGATATAGCGCAAGTAAATATTACATTCTTACAATTTTATGAAGGTAAGTAAAACTACATATAGTGAAGCACTACAATCGATAAAATGAATATTGCCAAATATAAACTGATAATACTGTTATTCATCCCAGCAAAAAAATTTTGAAGTTGTTAAAGAAGAAGGGATATTTTCATGATTTCTTTAGTAAGTATTCTATCCCAGCAAAAAATAATTGATGTCATACTTTACAAACTACATCTTAATCACATCTTAAAATGCGATCACATATTTTTCACTTTTATAAACCAAATATTTCCTTACAAATGAAACCCCAGTTAAAAGTGAGGAAAGAGATGTGGAAAAGTCATTACAAATAACATATTTGAAGTACATCAAGATTTGGTGAAAGAGTAGTGAAATTTACATAAGCCTATCATTAAGAGAATGTGTTTTATTTTTGACATCCAAATATCGGATTTTTACTGCTTCTAAAAATAAGATCAGATGTAGTTCAAAGTTGCCAAAAATGAACAACATCCCTCCAATGACACGCTAATGTAAAATTCATAGGTTTTACACCCGAATTTGAAGCACTTCGGGTTACTAGTTGTGATGAAAATTCTACATCTTTTTCTACACTTTTTTTGCTGGGATTTAATGCGTTTTAAATACATGCCTAAATTCTAATAAATTTGTCATCAGTGAAGGCATGAAAAATGCACCCAAATTCACTCATGTAACTCCACTATAGGAATTGTAATATTTTACTGTAATTTGGTATTCTCTTAGGAGATTTAACGAAAATGTGCATTTCATACAATAAAGATTAAAAATGACATTAATTTTTTTTTAGATTTTTGTTAAAATTAGTAATATTAAGTCCATTAATAAGAGAAGGAAAAAACCAAGACTGCTTAACGGATTTTAAAACACAATGGGTATTTTTCCTCTGCATGAATTTAAATCCAATCAAAATCAGTTAGTTATGTTTTATCTTATTCTATTTTTGTCAATATCACTCAAAAAAATTATTTGAATATTGATAATTAAATCGAAATACCATTAATGCATTTTTAAATAAATATAGTGCACCAATGAAAATTCGCTTGAGAATCATCGAATATTCATTGGTTATAAGAACTCATTTAAATGACGAACTATTTTTGCAAATACGAACCCATGCATGCCAATGACACGCTAATGTTAAAATCATGCATGTTTCCCCTAAATATGAACCAGTTCATTATCAGTTCAACCCATGCATTTACTACTTTTTTTGCACGTCTTTTTTTGCTGGGATGGTATTTGCTGTAACTAATTTACGATCGACATATGTTTTTCTACATATTTACGTTAAATTTAACTACTTTTATCGTTTATAAATACGTACTAGTTTTTTAGTTATAGGACATTAACTTTTTTTACTATTTTTATGAACAATTTTATGACTTCTTAATGACATCATAACATCAACAGCATAAATATACGATAAAACAAAATATATTGTCTAAACTCCAAAAAATCTAAAAGAATACTGCTCCCCAAAGACCATAAATGCCACCAGAAGAAAAACACTTGTCTTAATGGGAATTGTTTTTTTTTTTAAGTAAAATCTAAAGTATCCTTCGATATGTAGGAGGAAAATGTTATTTTTTATGACATTTATGCTTATGAAATGTGATAACTAACTAGTGAAAAAACTAAGGAGGGTGGCATTACACAAACACTCATAAGATAATAAGCGGAGGGGTGTATACATCAAATATTGACCACAATCATAAGGACGTAAACATAAACACCCTTATGAAACAAAAACACTCTGATAAAAAACAGAAACTAACATTTGATTTGTTATGTTTAGGTCACATTTGTTTAGTTTTTTTGTTTTTTTCCAAAGAATATCTTATAGTTTTATAGTATTAAACATAAGAAAACATTAAAATTAAGTAGAATATCGAGTGTGAAGAAATCAAATTAAATGTATTGATGTAAATGATAGTGACATATCACTACTTTAGATTGTAGTGACATTGACGGCGGCTGTTTGTGATATATTTGATTTTTCTCTAAGGGTTTGATATGATTGTAGATGACATGGCCAATACAAATATGATCCATAAGTTTACAATGTGCAGATCCTTAGAGAGTTTGGATAAATGTCAAGTATTGGTAGTAGTAGAAAATAAATTGCTTTGAATTAAAGCAGAACAAGAGAAAATAAACAAAAGTAGAATCATTTTTAAAGAGTTTTTGTTTATATCTATAATATTGAAAGTCTATTTTATCTCGAGCTATAAAAAACGGAGGTTTTATGTTCAAAACTTCATTAACATCTACATTAAATCAAATTGTGGTTTCTCTACATACAAATTTATTTTATTTAGAAAATTTAAAACCAGTTTTTATAACAAATTTTTAATTGTTTTTTGATTAAAAACTCTTTCTTTCGATAAATATGTGTCTTTTTTTAATAATAATGTTCCAAACATTTAAAATAAATAAAAACTTAATTGTCTACTTTGGGTCTTTTACACTTGTGTTCATCTGTAATAAATTCCTCATATTTATTTTCCAAATATTTGAAAACAGATTCAAAAGCTGAATAAGATGTCCACTCATGCTTGGAATGACCTAAAAAAAAGAAAGAAAACAAATCAAATTATATTCAAAAGCAAAAAATTAAAACCATCTTAACCCACCTGCTGAAACCATTTTAATATCATCTTTTGCCGTTTTAATTTCCGTATCCAAAGGTTTACTACTTGAAACCCAATTACACGTTTTATGTCCTATAATTTTTCTTACATCCTCGGGCATAAACGAATGAGCCGAATCAGTGAAAGCAATAGCAAATACATTATTTTTGAAAAAATCCGGATAACGTCTGGCCTACAGTATTTTAGTAATATTAAAGATTTTTGTTTTTTTTACAAATCTAATCAAAAACATACCAAATCTACAGTTACTCCACCGCCAGCACTGTGCGCCACAATGGCTACACTTTTAGGCTCACAAGCCATTACATATTTTTGCCATACATAACTGGCATGAGTTGTAGCGGAACTTAAACCCTGTATGGGTTTACGTTTACCATCGATAATGCGATAATTATCGTTGGTATTTGTTACGACTATATCGTAACCAAGTTCTCGTGCTCGTTTAATGTAGGGTATTTGTGTACCATGGTCTAAGGAATTGTTGATAATTAAACTGTAAATATAATTAACACAAGATAGTGGATTTTTTTTACATCATATGGAAATGAGCAAGTATATTTTGATGAATGGGATGAATCTTTTGCCAATATTTATAGGTAACTGGGTGCTTCGCTACCCACAAAACAAAATACCTTTTTATTTAGAATGTTTGCATGGATGTTTAAGTTCTTTCGGCAAAATTTAAAGATTCTAGCTCTTACAGTTTGCCAGATAAACTTTTGAATTTTATTCATATGGGACGTGCCAAGCCTCCTATTGCTGTTTGGACACTGCGAGCGAACAGTCAAGTAAAGTCGAAGAAACTCCGTTTTAACCGGACCACTTCCCTCGTCAGCTGTAGTATTGTAAAGTGTTAGATGCAGCCTGTAACCGTCAGAAATTTCAGGATATTATTAAGCTTTGACTCAGATATCTCACCAAGTTAGGATATGAAGTAACTGACAAGAAGACAGTTTCCCTTAATGGCTAGAGCAGAGCATTCACAGAGAAGATGAAAACCAGTTTCTTTCTTTTCCCTGTTTTTGCAACTGCGACAGTGTTCATTAAATTGGAGCCCAAGGGGACTTGCATGTCTGCCTAGCACTCAGTGTCCTAGTATTACTATTTCGGTTTCTTGTGCGTCTCTCATTGAAGAAGGGCTAGAAAACTTGGCCCATTTACATGTGTCTAGGTCATTTCACATATTTTCAGCCTTTTACAGAATAAATCTGAGGATACTGCTCTTGATAAAACCTAATGGAGTTGCTACTAAAAAGGTGTGGGAGATATCAAGAGCAAATAACGTTACCGGCTAGAGCAGGGCATTCACAGAGAAGATGAAAGGCAGTTTCTTTCTTTTCTGTTTTTTGCAACTGCGACAATGTCTTCAATGGACAGCACCAATGTCCTGTTATTATTATTTCAGTTTATAAGGTGTCTTGTGCATTTCTCAATGAAAGAGGGCTACAAAACTTGGCCCCTATATTTTAGCCATTTGCAGAAAAATTTGAGGATACTGCTTTTCATATTACCTAATGGAGTTGCTACTGAAACGGTGTTAGAGATATCAAGAGCAAATTCCGTTCCTGCAAGCTTAACTGCATGTTAATTTCCATAATAGTCCCTATTTGCAGTAACCCTAGCAAGGGTAATGACTGACAGGCGACCCAGCCTTAAAAGATCCTACTTGCATTGTCTAACAAATAGGGAAGTGGTAGTATAACCGTTAAGCGAAAGAATTGCCGCTTGACTATCGACAGAAGTGTCTATGTTGTCTCTAATATTGAGGTTATGTTGTACCCAAGAGGGTGACGTTATCGCATATATTTCCGTCGGAAAAACACTACAGTTGTTGGGAAAACGGTGAGATATACTCAACCTCACCACCTTCACAGAAGACAACAGAACCAACACATTCAGTTCAGTTTATAAACATCTGTAAAAGTCCTGGTGGTATTTTCGATCGGTATGTTAGCCCTACACCACTAGCTCCTGGAAGGAACTCTGACTTTGAATACTCTATCAAAGGCGGTGAGTGAGTTAATATAGTCGGATGGTTGGTTCATGATTGTTGGTAATAGGCCTAAATTCTTAGCGTGTCCATATGTTCTTGCTCTCCAATTTCCGGATGAGTGAAGCCTTGCTGCGCTGCAAGTAGATATAACCATTATATGCATATCTATAAGTAGGATGTGCCTCCTATTTCTTGTTCACCAATATCAACATCTGTTGTTCTTGCAAAATTTGAGAATTTTAGCTCCGAATGACTGTCGTCTTTGATATAATATAAGACATTTTCTTAAATTATCTTAAAAAATTAAAGGGTGCTTGACTTTTTCTGTCTTGGTAGACTTTTCCTGGGAATTCCCAGGACATCTCTGCATGTCAACTTTGTAAGTCCTATAGACCTAATTCTTTTCCAATTGAATTATATATTTTGTACATTTTCTATACCAAATATCCATTTTCGCAGGTTCCCTATGTCACAACAGACAAAATCTTAAAATTACAATAACACATTATATATAGCTTTCTACGTATATGCTCGATATTTCGATGTAATACAAACGCGGAAATAAATCAAAATTTTGTCAATTTTCTCTACCACTAATCATGAATAATAGGATGTATATGAAGTCTAGATATTTCTTTCAATAAATGGAAAAAACTTCTCACTCACCTCCTAGCCCATTGGCCAGCCCGTACAAAGCCACTGCCATGTATAATAACAATAAGTTTCTTAGGTTTATTTAGTTTTTCGGGATATGTAAAGAAAAATGTTGACTCTTCAATGGGGGCCTCTTCTGGTATATAAGTACGAGATAAACCATTTTGTTCCAATAAATCATAAACAATTTCAGGAATTTGCTAAAAATACAAAATTGTTTACATTTTCTATACAAAAACAAGTAAAACAATAGTAAAAGCCTACATCGGCTAATTTTTCATAGTGAGCCTGATTTTTTGCATGATCCTTGGTAATTTCAAATTGAAATGGCTCATCGCCCGCCTCCCCGGTAGTTTTATCAATTTTACGTAATTCACCAGCTTTCATTGAAAAATATAAAACTTATTTGAATATTTTGTAAAAGTATTCTAGGTTTTTTCATTTGCATTTTACCGGCATTGAAGGCATAGCCAAATTCTCGCAATTTCTCTATTGCCTGACCACTTTTTGTGGTGGGTGTAGTGGTTTCTGAAGTTGTACTCATTTCTTTGTTCGTAATTGACCTGGCAGTAACTGAGGTTGTGCTGTGAAACTATAATTATTTAGCAAGAAAATGTGTTAATTTAAAACAAAATTATTTATTTGTTTACTTTTATCACCCTTTCTAACGAAAGACTTTTAACTTTTGTCCACACACTTCGAATATGTTTTGACATGTTGCGGCTTTTTTCCAAAATTTTGCATCAAAACAAAAAAGTGCGAAAAACAAAACAGCAAAAAACAGCTGTGTGTTGTCAGAGGATTGCGTTGATTTGGCTGACATAGTCTGAGCATAGCCGCCGATAAAAATTAAAAACGCCGTAATAATTTGTATAAATTCGGTTAATGTAATTATGACCAGAGAAACCAAAATATGCAAATGCATGTTTTTTATGGTGTACGGTAAGGACTAATGAATAAGATATTTACACGTTTCAGACCAATAATTCTCTACCAGTGATTATGTTATGCACATCCCCAGTATGATTTAGACTTATGTAAATCTAAGTTTTGGTGATTTTTGGAGATATACAAGAACATTTAAGATATAATGGACTGATTCTAAGTAGGGTTCTATTGAAACGAGGTTGAAACGTAAAGTCGACTTTTACCATTTTATGAAAAGTCGATTTTTCAACTTTTTTCATTTAATTAAAAGTCGACTTTTAGAATATTTGATTTTCAGTATTTTATAAATAGACGACTTTTCTACTTTTTCGACTTTTTCATCTTTTCGACTTTTTTTCGACTATTTTTTATTTTATTCGAGTATTTTAAAGTTTTTCCAACTAATTTCGAATTTTTCAGTTTTCTTCAGAGTTTTTGTTTTTTCCACTTTTTCGAATTTTTCGATTATTTTCGACTTTTTCCGACTTTTTACGACCTTTCGACTTTTTTCCGGCTTTTCGACTTTTTACGACCTTTCGACTTTTAGACTTTTTTCGACATTTAGTTACAAAGTCGACTTTTCGACCTTTTTCATAGACGATAGTGGATTTATCGACTTTTTCGGAACAAAATAGTCGACTTTTACTTTTCGACAAAAAGTCGATTGTTCGATTATTCGAAAGTCCATTTATGGAACCCTAATTCTGAGCCGATTGGTATACTTAAAGGTGGGTGTAGGACCAATATTTTTGGGTGTTACAAATATTTCCAGAAACACATAATACCCTCCCCACTATAGTGTTGTGGGGTATACAAACGTCTTACAGCCTTTTTAAGCCGCCACCGACTTTAATTCTGACGCCGTTATTTTTTATTGATGGTAATGATGTCATATGTGTTAAATATAGCCATGCGTTTAATATAGTCAGTACCGAAACCTTTCTGGTTGGTGTATTTAATTTTTGAATTAAACATAGATGGCGCAATATAACATAATATTGCTAAAAAATACATTCTTAGAAGAAAGAGAGAGTGCTGTTGTGCACAGAAAATTCGTTTTATTTAAATGTGCTGCACGATGTTAAAGTCACCCTAGGGTAGTGCAGCAAAAAGCTGCCCATAAGAAATACCCGAGTTTGTGTGTTGTGCGCAGCTAAGTCTGTTAGGCCGCAGCAATTTTACAATCTTTCAACTTGAAAAATGAAAACAATACAACTGAATGAATTCCCAATTTGGGGACTAATCCCCACATCTGGCGACACCGACTGTTTAACTGTGGGTTTAAAAAGTTTTTGAGCTGAAATTTTTGGATACATGATATTGTTTTATCCGGGTTAATTTATATTCATTATTAGCTGAATAAAAAGACTTTGTTAAAAAATATTTTTGGGAAACAATATATTTTCTACAAATAAAAATAAATCACTATGTCAACCCCCCACTTAACTGCTGTCTTTGAATTATTCACCCACTTATTCATCAAATAACTTCCAATTTTACCAAATTTGTTAAGAATTCATTGTCTATTAAATAAATTTATTTACTTGCACTTTATAGTGGAATTCTACGTGTTTTTTGTTTTATCTGCAAAATTACTAAAAACAATAATAATAATAATCATGTTTTATTTTTTCGTTTAATTGTTAAAAATTTAATTCGTCAATATAATTGTACACAAGTATAGTCCACACAAAGTACTCATATGTAAAAGTACGCGTTTTGAATTTTAATATCGCATCAATTTTTTTGTCATTTTGTGTTCATTCTTACAAATTTGATTTTATTAGCTTACCTACCGGTCAGTTTTAATTTGTAATTTGGTTTGAACGGTTCATTTTGGAAATAGTAAAGACAAAGGAAAAAAATTAAATATATAGTTTTTAAAATTCAATATTTAATTTTTGCTTTAGTTCGTTTCAATGTTTATTAAATGACCTCTAACATGTTAAGAATAATTTGGTGTTTTTCGTTGTTGTTAGTGCTCAACGTAAGTGCTGTGAATGAAAATATTTGTTTAAAAAATGTCTAGAAGAATGCATAAATAATAATGAAAAAATATTAAAAAAATAAAATAAAGTTAGTAAAAATGTGATCTCAAGGATATATGAGAATAAAAAAGATTTTAAAAAATGTTATTTTTAACAAGTGTTTTAGAAATTTGTTGTTTAAAGTTCAATAGATATTGTTAGCTGTTCCGAAACATTCTATAGAACATATGTAATTATAATGGGAAGGGTATGTTTGTTACACCCACAAATAT
This sequence comes from Lucilia sericata, assembly GCF_015586225.1. Taxonomy (NCBI): domain Eukaryota; kingdom Metazoa; phylum Arthropoda; class Insecta; order Diptera; family Calliphoridae; genus Lucilia; species Lucilia sericata. The sequence goes on along the minus strand of NW_023994701.1, from coordinate 223,415 downwards.
TGGTCCTACATCCACCAATCGGCTCAAAATCTCATTATGAGTTCAAGTCCTATTGCAAATAATTGTTAAAGGCGGACAGAAGAAGAAGAAGCAAGATGTTTTAAAATTTGTAAATAATTTTGATAGATTTTATTCATTTTTGATCAATTTGTTTAGTTTTCAAATAAGAACCACACAGAAAAAATTTTAACATAAAACGTTTTAATGAAATAAAGTTAATAATATTTCAGAATAATTTCGTAAATAATATGAAGTTTTTCATATTTATGTTCTTAAACAAAATCTACCAGTTCAGTTCAAGTTCTAGTTCAGTTCTAGTTAAGTTCTAGTTCAGTTCTAATTCAATTCTAATTCAGTTCTAGTTCAGTTCTAGTTCAGTTCTAGTTCAGTTCTAGTTCAGTTCTAGTTCAGTTCTAGTTCAGTTCTAGTTCAGTTCTAGTTCAGTTCTAGTTCTAGTTCAGTTCTAGTTCAGTTCTAGTTCAGTTCTAGTTCAGTTCTAGTTCAGTTCTAGTTCAGTTCTAGTTCAGTTCTAGTTCAGTTCTAGTTCAGTTCTAGTTCAGTTCTAGTTCAGTTCTAGTTCAGTTCTAGTTCAGTTCTAGTTCAGTTCAGTTCTAGTTCAGTTCTAGTTCAGTTCTAGTTCAGTTCTAGTTCAGTTCTAGTTCAGTTCTAGTTCAGTTCTAGTTCAGTTCTAGTTCAGTTCTAGTTCAGTTCTAGTTCAGTTCTAGTTCAGTTCTAGTTCAGTTCTAGTTCTAGTTCAGTTCTAGTTCAGTTCTAGTTCAGTTCTAGTTCAGTTCTAGTTCTAGTTCAGTTCAGTTCTAGTTCAGTTCTAGTTCAGTTCTAGTTCAGTTCTAGTTCAGTTCTAGTTCAGTTCTAGTTCAGTTCTAGTTCAGTTCTAGTTCAGTTCTAGTTCAGTTCTAGTTCAGTTCTAGTTCAGTTCTAGTTCAGTTCTAGTTCAGTTCTAGTTCAGTTCTAGTTCAGTTCTAGTTCAGTTCTAGTTCAGTTCTAGTTCAGTTCTAGTTCAGTTCTAGTTCAGTTCTAGTTCAGTTCTAGTTCAGTTCTAGTTCAGTTCTAGTTCAGTTCTAGTTCAGTTCTAGTTCAGTTCTAGTTCAGTTCTAGTTCAGTTCTAGTTCAGTTCTAGTTCAGTTCTAGTTCAGTTCTAGTTCAGTTCTAGTTCAGTTCTAGTTCAGTTCTAGTTCAGTTCTAGTTCAGTTCTAGTTCAGTTCTAGTTCAGTTCTAGTTCAGTTCTAGTTCAGTTCTAGTTCAGTTCTAGTACAAAACAAACATTTGTATTCAAACAATTTAGATTTTTAAGGCCTAAACATTTTCTGAACATATTAATACCAAAGGCCTCTAATATCATGCCACTATTTATGAACTTTTCTTATTCAGAATGAAAATAGTTTGGGAAAGAAGTCATGATCCATTCATACTATTTATCAAAAAATTCGTTCCAGTTATGCGTTATTTGTTTCTGTGCATATGCTTCGTATTCATGAGGGAATGTATCCCACAGCTTATAATTTTCGAGCAATCTAATCAAAAATATCTCACGTTTGAGGATAATCACACCAGTGAATGGTTTTCTGAAGAAAACTTTAAACCATTTAAGTTATATTTAGGAAACACATTTGTATTCTTCGATATTATTTTAACCATTTCAATAGGCATCGACCGTAGAGCCATGATTAGAATAAATATGTTTCTAAAATGGCTAGACTGAATTAGTCCTCCCCAAAGTGTTGGCAGAAATTTGGTTTTCTCAGAACTGAGTAATCAACAAACTTGTAAAAAAAATACAAATATTCTAATTTATTTACGAATGAAAAAAAATCAAACAGTAATTAATGCCAATTTTGATTTTAAACGGAAATGCAATTTATCAAATTAAATAATAAAAGTCCATTAAAATAGTAAATTATAGCTAAAAAGTAGACATCTGTATTCCGCAGCTAACTATTAGCTGGGATATTTTTCCAATAAAAAAAACAACAAAATGCATTTATTGTTTGCTTGCAATTACGTATAGAATATTAATTGAAACCTTTATAGAATTTTTAATTTCATTTCAACAAAAAATTGCACACTTTTTAATAAACAAAATATTTAATTAATTTGTTTATTTATTTTCGTCTTTATTGAATTACAGAATCTAGCATTACAGTGCGTATCATCCTATCCAGCCACTTCAACTGATGCCACCACTCACATTGTCAGCTATGTACATCAACGTAAAATTCAAAAGCAACAGCAGAAAAAGGGTTCCGAATTTGATGAATTTGATTTTGAGAATTTTCGTTCAAATTTAACCTCCAAGGATTATCCTGAAATGCGTGGAGCTTTACAACAACTGTTTGGGCGTTTCGTTGAGAATTTCGAAACAAATTTAGATCAACTGGAAAATGTCGTACCCAAAAATGGAAATTATAAAGAGAGTATAAAAGATAATGAAATTTCCTATAGCCCGGTGAGCGATGATTTAATGGATGATCAAATGAATACCCTGGATAATGGTTTTGGAGATAATGAACAACATGAGTCTCCTAAAAATGAGACCATGTGGCAACGTTCTAAACAAAGTATACCCGTTTTGGAGTCCGTTCGTCACTTAGTGAATAGTGTACGTGATGGTCATCTCAATCATACGGAACATGTTCAACGTCATCGTACTTTACTGAGTGAAATGCAACCTATGCCTGAGCAAAACGCTTCGATGGCCATCGAGACTGAGGAGGAACGTGAAATGATTAATGAAAGTTCTGATCTGAAATTTTTAGAAGTTTTAGGTTCTATAGGCAGTAAAGTATGGGGTTTTCTATCGAATATAAGACAAGTATTTGCTGCCAGCTCGGGAAGTGCTAGTGCTGCCCTATCGGCGTCAAGTTCATCAAGTAGTTCTTAATTTTCAAAAGGAAAAACACTATATTTGAAAATTTTGATTCATATTCATGTTAAATTTAAAGGGCTCCCTTAATTTTGGGAGTACTTTAAAACTGTGATTAACCATTTTAAAATGTTATTTTAATTTTTAAGTGTTGCTATTCGATAAATTTATAAATATTATAAAATTAATAAGATACGAATAAAATTAATGATATCAATATGAAATTAAATTCAATTTTTTTTCAGTTGTAGTTCAGTTCAAGGTCAGTGCAAGTTCAGTGCAAGTTCAAGTTCAAGTTCAGTTCATTTTAAGTTCAGTTCTAGTTCAGTTCTAGTTCAGTTCTAGTTCAGTTCTAGTTCAGTTTCTAGTTCAGTTCTAGTTCAGTTCTAGTTCAGTTCTAGTTCAGTTCTAGTTCAGTTCTAGTTCAGTTCTAGTTCAGTTCTAGTTCAGTTCTAGTTCAGTTCTAGTTCAGTTCTAGTTCAGTTCTAGTTCAGTTCTAGTTCAGTTCTAGTTCAGTTCTAGTTCAGTTCTAGTTCAGTTCTAGTTCAGTTCTAGTTCAGTTCTAGTTCAGTTCTAGTTCAGTTCTAGTTCAGTTCTAGTTCAGTTCTAGTTCAGTTCTAGTTCAGTTCTAGTTCAGTTCTAGTTCAGTTCTAGTTCAGTTCTAGTTCAGTTCTAGTTCAGTTCTAGTTCAGTTCTAGTTCAGTTATAGTTCAGTTCTGTTCAGTTCTAGTTTCAGTTCTAGTTCAGTTCTAGTTCAGTTCTAGTTCAGTTCTAGTTCAGTTCTAGTTCAGTTCTAGTTCAGTTTCTAGTTCAGTTCTAGTTCAGTTCTAGTTCAGTTCTAGTTCAGTTCTAGTTCAGTTCTAGTTCAGTTCTAGTTCAGTTCTAGTTCAGTTCTAGTTCAGTTCTAGTTCAGTTCTAGTTCAGTTCTAGTTCAGTTCTAGTTCAGTTCTAGTTCAGTTCTAGTTCAGTTCTAGTTCAGTTCTAGTTCAGTTCTAGTTCAGTTCTAGTTCATTTCTAGTTCAGTTCTAGTTCAGTTCTAGTTCAGTTCTAGTTCAGTTCTAGTTCAGTTCTAGTTCAGTTCTAGTCAGTTCTAGTTCAGTTCTAGTTCAGTTCTAGTTCAGTTCTAGTTCAGTTTCTAGTTCAGTTCTAGTTCAGTTCTAGTTCAGTTCTAGTTCAGTTCTAGTTCAGTTCTAGTTCAGTTCTAGTTCAGTTCTAGTTAGTTCTAGTTCAGTTCTAGTTCAGTTTCTAGTTCAGTTCTAGTTCAGTTCTAGTTCAGTTCTAGTTCAGTTCTAGTTCAGTTCTAGTTCAGTTCTAGTTCAGTTCTAGTTCAGTTCTAGTTCAGTTCTAGTTCAGTTCTAGTTCAGTTCTAGTTCAGTTCTAGTTCAGTTCTAGTTCAGTTCTAGTTCAGTTCTAGTTCAGTTCTAGTTCAGTTCTAGTTCAGTTCTAGTTCAGTTCTAGTTCAGTTCTAGTTCAGTTCTAGTTCAGTTCTAGTTCAGTTCTAGTTCAGTTCTAGTTCAGTTCTAGTTTCAGTTCTAGTTCAGTTTCTAGTTCAGTTCTAGTTCAGTTCTAGTTCAGTTCTAGTTCAGTTCTAGTTCAGTTCTAGTTCAGTTCTAGTTCAGTTCTAGTTCAGTTCTAGTTCAGTCTGTTCAGTTCTAGTTCAGTTCTAGTTCAGTTCTAGTTTCAGTTCTAGTTCAGTTCTAGTTCAGTTCTAGTTCAGTTCTAGTTCAGTTTAGTTCAGTTCTAGTTCTAGTTCAGTTCTAGTTCAGTTCTAGTTCAGTTCTAGTTCAGTTCTAGTTCAGTTCTAGTTCAGTTCTAGTTCAGTTCTAGTTCAGTTCTAGTTCAGTTCTAGTTCAGTTCTAGTTCAGTTCTAGTTCAGTTCTAGTTCAGTTCTAGTTCAATTCTAGTTCAGTTCTAGTTCAGTTCTAGTTCAGTTCTAGTTCAGTTCTAGTTCAGTTCTAGTTCAGTTCTAGTTCAGTTCTAGTTCAGTTCTAGTTCAGTTCTAGTTCAGTTCTAGTTCAGTTCTAGTTCAGTTCTAGTTCAGTTCTAGTTCAGTTCTAGTTCAGTTCTAGTTCAGTTCTAGTTCAGTTCTAGTTCAGTTCTAGTTCAGTTCTAGTTCAGTTCTAGTTTAGTTCTAGTTCAGTTCTAGTTCAGTTCTAATTCAGTTCTAGTTCAGTTCTAGATCAGTTCTAGTTCAGTTCTAGTTCAGTTCTAGTTCAGTTCTAGTTCAGTTCAGTTCTAGGTCAGTTCTAGTCTAGTTCAGTTCTAGTTCAGTTCTATTTCAGTTCTAGTTCAGTTCTAGTTCAGTTCTAGTTCAGTTCTAGTTCAGTTCTAGTTCAGTTCTAGTTCAGTTCTAGTTCAGTTCTAGTTTAGTTCTAGTTCAGTTCTAGTTCATAATATATTCAAACACTTTAGACTTTTAAGGCCTAAATATTTTCTGTACATTTTAGTACCAAAGGCCGCTAATATCAACCCTATTCTACAGAATTTTATCCAACAATAGAACTTCTAAAAAATGTCTCCACAAAAAATAGCAATCACTTTTTTAATTGCCAGGAAAAATAAAAAATTTAATAATCAAAAATAAAATTAGTTGTGTAAAATTGAAAAAATTAAAAAAAATTTAAATAATTAATTTTATTTTGATATATTTTACTAAATTTTTAGTAAAAAATTTACAATACATGTATAAAAATGCGGAGTATAGCTAAAATTTCACCATCTATTAAAGTAAGTATTTATTTAAAAAATTGATGATTTTGGATTAAAAAGTCATAGCATTATTTTACAGATTACGGCACGTTTATCATGCAATACCAATGTACGACGTTATACCTCTCTGGTGCAAGTTCAGGAAAGGCAAAACAATGATCAACAACTATTATGGAGCAATTTGGCAATGAGAAGATTTTATGGAACGAATAAATCGGATATAACAAATAAAAGTTTTGTTAAAACTGATATCTTTAATACGTTTCCAGAAAATAGTTCCAGTTCAATTCTACCAATTGCTCTGATAGATTTAAATCCCCGTAGTAATAATTCATCGAAAGTATTACTGATACCTTTAAATTGGCACGACGCAGATGAACATTCTATGAGAACTACAATAACGTCTATATTTTCAAAACCTAAAAATCTGCAACAAATTGAGGCTTTCAGTCAAGCATTAAAAGATGTTCCCGGTTATCAGAAACCTAAATCAAGGGCCATTCCAAATAAAGAAGAATCTAAAGGTTTGACTAAAGAGCCAAGAAAAGAAGTAAATGTGAAAGAATCTGAGACATCTGACAAACAAGTTATTAATACCTCCTTTGAGAATCTCGCGGCCGATAGTTTTGATACTGTGGATCGTTTAGCCGCAGCTGTGGAGAGATCTTTACAGCAATGTTGTTTACATTCGATGCAAATGTTTGTTGATGACAATATCTTTAGTGAAAGAATCAAGGGTCTCAAACTGTTAGCAGTACCTTCAAAGTTCCATGAAAATAATATAATAAATGATATAGACCTCCCGGAACCACATAGTCCTATAAGCATAATGAAAATAGATGCTTCTAAATTGAATTTAAAGGACTTTTCATGGAATGCCGAAATAGCTTTTTCAGAAAATTTAACAAATATAACCCTTCCCATATCCTTTTCGAAGAAGTCGTACTCAACTAGGACGATAGCTCTCTCAAAACAAAAAGCTCTCACTGAAGATTGTCAAACGTTAGCTATTTTACCTAAAAGTAATCCGCAAAAAATTCCAGCATTAAACATACTTCGTAAAGCATCTAGCAGCAGTGTTTCTTCGAAATGTAATCCAAATTATGATTTTCCATATCTTTCGAAATTGTTCGGCACAAAGGAATTGTTAATGAGTTGTGATGCCTATAACAAGGCTTTAATCGAGGCCGAGAAACGAAGGGCCGCCTTAACAGAGTGTGCAGCGTTAAGCAAAAAACTACCACTAAATGCATCACCTAATCGACCTCAAGTGATAAACATTAAAGGGTGCAGTGATCCTAATTTACAGCAAACTGCCAACAAAATTTCCAGCCCTTGTCCACCCCCGGCGAAACCTAAAAAACAAGCAAGTAATGGTTGCAAAAAAGATGATCCTTGTAAACCGCCAGAATGTCCCAATCCTTGTAAAGATGAATTGGAAAAATTAAATCGTCTAAAAGAGGAGGAAATGAAAAAGAAAAGAAATAAAATGCCAACCGGATGTAAGTCTCCCAAATGCAAAAAGGAGGATAGTTGTACTAAATTCCGTAAAAGTCCTTGCAAAAAGGCTACAAATCAATCAACAAATGGAGAAATGAAATGTTCCTCAAAATCTCCTGATAATGTTAAACAAATGGCAGATAGTTGTAAAAAAGACGATCCCTGTAAACCTCCGGAATGTCCAAATCCTTGCAAAAATGAAATGGAAAAATTAAATCGTTTAAAGGATGAAGAAATGAAAAGGAATAGAAATAAAACGCCTACTGGCTGCATTTCCCCCAAATGCAAAAAAGAGGATACCTGTACTAAGCTCAAGGATAGTCCTTGCAAAAAAGCAAGTGCCAAAGATTGTTCTAGTGATTCCCAGGGATCCGTGAAGTGTAACAAAAAACCTGATGCCAATAAAGGTAAGTCTGATTCTTGTGGTAAATCCAAGGATAAAAAACAAAAAAATCCCTGCTTGGATGACCACAAAGAGTATAAACCAAAATGTAATAAAGATCCTTGCAAAGAAGGTGGGTCTCCTTGTGGTGGTGCCAAGAAAAAGGCAGATTCTTGTGGTGGTGACAAGAAGGAAGATCCCTGCGAAAAATATAACACAAAGAAAGATCCCTGCAAAATGAAAGATATATGTGGAGGCAATAAACAAAAGAATGATCCCTGCAAGAAACAAGATAGCAGTTCATGTGGCAAGAAGGAAGATCCTTGCAAAAAGAGAAAATCAAGCCCATGTGGTAGTCGAAAGGAAGATCCTTGTAAAAAGCAAAAAGATGATCCCTGTAAAAAGAAAAAGGAAGACCCATGTAAAAAAACTAAAGAAGATCCCTGCAAGAAGAAAAAAGACTCGCCATGTGGCAGCAAAAAGGACGATCCTTGCAAGAAAAGTACAGATGATCCTTGTAAAAAAAGTAAAGATGATCCCTGTAAAAAGCAAAAAGATGATCCTTGCCAGAAGAAAAAAGGCTCGCCATGTGGCGCTAAAAAGGAAGATCCCTGTAAGAAAAGTAAAGATGATCCTTGCAAGAAGAAAAAAGACTCAACAAAAAGTCCATGTGGCAGCAAAAAAGAAGATCTTTGCAAGAAAAAACCCACAAGTCCTTGTAAGCCAAAAAAGGACAGTAAATCTAAATGTCAAAAAACATCCAATTCTAAGAAAAAATCATGTGAAAAACAAAAAAAGGAAACAAAACCTAAATGTGGACAAAATAAAAAATGTTTTAGTACATCAGCTGTAGCGACCAACGACAGTTATAACAACTTAAATAAGCGTACTTTCTCAAATTTCACATCCACCATGCCCTCCACAAAGAATAGAAACTGGTTCGATACTAATTTTAAGCGTTACTATAGCTCAAAACGTAATGGTAATAAGAAAAATCCCGATGATCTCGGCCGGACCAGTCAATGTAAATCTGTGGAAACTAAAGTACCGCCTAAACGCAAACCCGCTTATAGTGACCATCCTAAAGATGGTTTACGAAAATGTTATCCCACCTATGATATGGATTGTCAACAATTTTGTAAAGATGCTCGAAAGACAGATTGCAGAAAATATGCTTTCCTAAAGGATACCGATAATAATAAACGTAATGGTTAGTTTCGCAATATTTAAAAATATTTCCAATGTTTTTCTAATAGTTTTAATTATAATTCAAGGTAAAAAATAACCAGGTTAAACTGACAAATCTTAAAAGATAATCCACACTTGCAAATAAAATCTGTATAAAATCATGAAGACCTTAAGGGAAATTCAAAGAATGGTTGTGTACACTCCAAGATATTGTGATAAGTACAAAGTAAGAACTCGGTTAAAATATTGCAAACCAAATTGTAAACATTTTGTGCATTTTTTTTATTATATTGCTGGACTTTCGCAACCTGGAACGGATAGAATAAAGACCTTTTTTTAGTAACTTTTTAAAACTTTACTGGTCCAGCTCACTAACGGTTATTGCTAGATTTAATATACTTAGGAAGTCCTCATAAAACATAAATCCATGTTCAATTTTCAATATATACTAGACGATAGACTACTCTATATAATAGACTAGTCTGTAAACTACTCTAAAGACTAGACTGTTGCCAAAATACACTTAAAGGACCTTTTAAATTATATAAAATTTTATTAAATATTATTACTCTTTGTGTAGTAGTAATCTCTTTCAGACTTATTTATATTATGAGATAATATAAACAAGAAATGTTCTCTTTTGAAGTTTAATAAAAATTCGACAGAAGTCGGTCATAAATATCATTTTATCATAACGATATTTTAATTATACTAGGACTTTGACTTCATATGTGCCTCCGTTGCGTTAGTGGTTAGTATTCAAGTATGTTATACCGGAGGTCGTTTGTTCGATTCCCACCATATACACTTGTAAAAGAGCGCACCATAGGTCCAATGGCCTCCTAGGTGTACTTTCAAACTAACCAGTTTTTATATAATGTAATTTCTATTCAAAATTCTAACTTAAAATAAAGGTATGATTTTTAATATTTTCAGATTTCTCATAAAATTTAGATACATATATCAATTATGGAGAATGGGCGTTAACTTTCAAACAACATTGGACAATTTCGCTAAAGTATAAAGAAACATTGTAAAAAATATTGAAAATTCAGAAAAATTCCATGTGTACAAAATAATACATTTACAACAATATTTAAATATATCTTTTTTAAATAAAATAATCTAAATCTAGATTTCAAACTTTAACACGATTTGTGCATGAAAATTTCCAAAATTTTCTCTGCAGCTTTTAATTATCTGTTCAGATATGGTTTCGATATATGCAAAAATTTAAAAAAAAAATTTATTTATTTTTGAAAAAAATTTCAAATAAAATCAAATTTCTTATAATAAACATAACATTTATTACCGTCAAACACAATCTGTTAATATAGTAAGTACATATTTAGCAAAGTCAACAACCATCAACTTTTTAAATACATCTGCAAACATTCATTTTTAAATATTCTGTTAATAATAAATGTTACTTACATTGTTAATAACTTCCTTTTCCGTTGCCACTGATCTACTATTTTTTTTCTTTTTTTTTCTTAACAACAGCTTTCTTAAAATAAAACACTTATCTACTACTCATTCATTTTTATTTGTTAATTTTATTTATTTTCATTCTTTAACTTAACGATTTAACACTGTGTTAACACTCTCATATTCTGTAAACAACCAAAAGAAAACAGCACTAGATAAGGGAACTTAAATTTCTTCTTTTTTTCATATATTTCCACTTTTATTTTCTATAAGCTTTTTATCTTTCTTACTTTTTTTACTCTGCCTTTTAAGCTTTCTTTTTTTTAACATTTCTCACTAACACTATTACACTTTTGGTATAAACGCAACGAACGGCCCGATGAAAAGGAAACAGCGACAATCACAAAATTTCTAATAACATTTAAACACTTTTTTCTTATATTTCCTTTAAGATTTTTCAGGAAATTCTTTCACAGAACTATAAAACTATACTTTTGTTATATTTTTATGTAAAAATATTTAAATAATCTTTATTAATTTCTTTATAAATTGAAAGCAAAACTAAGACACTTCTTCTAACCAACCGTACCGCATGAAAAATTCTCGATAATTAAATTTAGTATGTATCCAGTAATAAAGGGAAATGTCAAAAGCTTATGGATGTGTGTGTGAAGATGAAAGGAGTAAGTTAATACGAATGCGCGATTAACTAAAGTAAATGCAGAAATGGGAAAATAGCAAGAAAGAGGAATAGGAAATGTAATGATGATGGATAACATTATTATTTTTGTTTCAGTAGAGGAGGGTAATGTTTATGGAGGGTTTATTTAACAGAGAGCTTTTTACGTTAGGGGTAGTGATGGAAGATGGTAATAAGATTTTTATCAGGACTAAAGTCTATAACTACTAACTAACTAACTAACTAACTAACTAACTAACTAACTAACTAACTAACTAACTACTAACTAACTAACTAACTAACTAACTAACTAACTAACTAACTAACTAACTAACTAACTAACTAACTAACTAACTAACTAACTAACTAACTAACTAACTAACTAACTAACTAACTAACTAACTAACTAACTAACTAACTAACTAACTAACTAACTACTAACTAACTAACTAACTAACTAACTAACTAACTAACTAACTAACTAACTAACTAACTACTAACTAACTAACTAACTAACTAACTAACTAACTAACTAACTAACTAACTAACTAACTAACTAACTAACTAACTAACTAACTAACTAACTAACTAACTAACTAACTAACTAACTAACTAACTAACTAACTAACTAACTAACTAACTAACTAACTAACTAACTAACTAACTAACTAACTAACTAACTAACTAACTAACTACTAACTAACTAACTAACTAACTAACTAACTACTAACTAACTACTAACTAACTAACTAACTAACTAACTAACTAACTAACTAACTAACTAACTAACTAACTAACTAACTAACTAACTAACTAACTAACTAACTAACTAACTAACTAACTAACTACTAACTAACTAACTAACTAACTAACTAACTAACTAACTAACTAACTAACTAACTAACTAACTAACTAACTAACTAACTAACTAACTAACTAACTAACTAACTAACTAACTAACTAACTAACTAACTAACTACTAACTAACTAACTAACTAACTAACTAACTAACTAACTAACTAACTAACTAACTAACTAACTAACTAACTAACTAACTAACTAACTAACTAACTAACTAACTAACTAACTAACTAACTAACTAACTAACTAACTAACTAACTAACTAACTAACTAACTACTAACTAACTAACTAACTAACTAACTAACTACTAACTAACTAACTAACTAACTAACTAACTAACTAACTAACTAACTAACTACTAACTAACTAACTAACTAACTAACTAACTAACTAACTAACTAACTAACTAACTAACTAACTACTAACTAACTAACTAACTACTAACTAACTAACTAACTAACTAACTAACTAACTAACTAACTAACTAACTAACTAACTAACTAACTAACTAACTAACTAACTAACTAACTAACTAACTAACTAACTACTAACTAACTAACTAACTAACTAACTAACTACTAACTAACTAACTAACTAACTAACTAACTAACTAACTAACTAACTAACTAACTAACTAACTAACTAACTAACTAACTAACTAACTAACTACTAACTAACTAACTAACTAACTAACTAACTAACTAACTAACTAACTAACTAACTAACTAACTAACTAACTAACTAACTAACTAACTAACTAACTAACTAACTAACTAACTAACTAACTACTAACTAACTAACTAACTAACTAACTAACTAACTAACTAACTAACTAACTAACTAACTAACTAACTAACTAACTAACTAACTAACTAACTAACTAACTAACTAACTAACTAACTAACTAACTAACTAACTAACTACTAACTAACTAACTAACTAACTAACTAACTAACTAACTAACTACTACTAACTAACTAACTAACTACTAACTAACTAACTAACTAACTACTAACTAACTACTAACTAACTAACTAACTAACTAACTAACTAACTACTAACTAACTAACTAACTACTAACTAACTAACTAACTAACTACTACTAACTAACTACTAACTAACTAACTACTAACTAACTAACTAAACTAACTAACTAACTAACTAACTAACTAACTAACTAACTAACTAACTAACTAACTAACTAACTAACACTAACTAACTAAACTAACTAACTAACTACTAACTAACTAACTAACTAACTAACTAACTAACTAACTAACTAACTAACTACTAACTAACTAAACTAACTAACTAACTAACTAACTAACTAACTAACTAACTAACTACTAACTAACTACTAACTAACTAACTAACTAACTAACTATAACTAACTACTAACTAACTAACTAACTACTAACTAACTAACTAACTAACTAACTAACTAACTAACTACTAACTAACTAACTAACTACTAACTAACTACTAACTAACTACTACTAACTAACTACTACTAACTAACTAACTAACTAACTACTACTGACTAACTAACTAACTAACTACTAACTAACTACAACTAACTACTAACTAACTACTAACTAACTAACTAACTAACTAACTACTAACTAACTAACTAACTAACTAACTACTACTAAACTAACTAACTAACTAACTAACTAACTAACTACTAACTACCTACTAACTAACTAACTAACTAACTTAACTAACTAACTAACTAACTAACTAACTAACTAACTAACTAACTAACTAACTAACTAAACTAACTAACTAACTAAACTAACTAACTAACTAACTAACTAACTAACTAACTAACTAACTAACTAACTAACTAACTAACTATTTAAGCAACTAGATTTGAATTTTTAACAGTATTATACACACCCTGTATTCACAACAAACACTTTAACCACTTGAATACACTACTGTCCAGCAGATGGCGCACTCGTCATACAGCTTTTGTTATCAAAACATTTCTGCTGCGTTCAACACCCAAACACATATATTTATTCAATATATATTGAAATTTACAAGTTTGTTGCGATCAACACACAAACACGTACATTCCTTACTAGTAATTTCTCTTACGGACCACTCCCTAACTTACAAAAAAAGTTTATATAAAATTACGACTATTTTTTTTACTAAAAACATATATATTTCTCTGGTATTGATTACGACCACCAAAATGAAAAATAAATATTAAAAAAACTTAACATTTTTTATTTTTTTACTTTTTTTATTTACAAGTCGACTTTTTCATAGATGAAAGGCTAGATATCGACTTTTTTGGAACAAAACAGTCGACTTCTACTTTTTAGAATAAAGTTGATTGTTCGATTATTCGAAAGCCGTTTTATAGAATCCTACAAACAGCTGTTGTTTTGACATTTCATTTGTTTGATTTTATTCAGTGAGGAAAGAAGAACAACTGCACGTGTTAAGAGTCAATACAAAACGAAAATTTATTAAAAAAATCGTAAAATTTTCCTAAAATTAAACTTTAAAAATGGGTAAATTAAATGTTACCGTCTTACGTTATCTAACGCGAGAAGATTTCCGTGTTTTAACTGCGGTAAGTGAACGTTTTTTATGCAAAAGTAAACAAACTACTAAAGCCCCTAATTATTTTAGGTTGAAATGGGAATGAAAAATCATGAACTTGTACCCGGACCCTTGGTAGCCTCTATAGCTAATCTTAAGTCTGGTGGTGTACACAAGTTACTAAAAGAATTGTGCAAACACAAATTGTTGACCTATGAAAGAGGCAAAAAGTGTAAGTTTTCATGTAAACAATTTTATGGAGATAAGATTTAAAAAATACACAATTTTTTTCAACAGTTGATGGCTATCGTCTAACCAACACCGGCTATGACTACTTGGCTTTGAAATCCTTAACTTTGCGTGGTTCTGTCTCCTCATTTGGCAATCAAATTGGTGTTGGTAAAGAATCCAATATTTATGTGGTGGCTGATGAAGAGGGCACACCCATCTGTTTGAAATTACATCGTTTGGGTCGTACTTGCTTCCGTAACATTAAGTCTAAACGTGATTATCACGGACGTAGACATAAAGCTTCCTGGTTATATTTGTCTAGAATTTCGGCTACTAGAGAATTTGCCTATATGTCGGCTTTGTATGATAGAGGTTTCCCCGTGCCAAAACCTATCGATTTTAATCGTCATTGTGTTTTGATGGAATTGGTTAATGGTTGGCCCATGTAAGTTAAAGTATTTTGCTTATGTTATACATGTATTAAAGGTTAATTACCTTTTTTAGGACTCAAATCCATGAGCTCAGAGATCCCGATCAAGTATACGATGATCTTATGAATTTAATTGTACGTTTGGGCAATTCTGGCGTTATACATGGTGATTTCAATGAATTCAATTTAATGTTATCTGATGATGGTAAACCTGTATTGATTGATTTTCCACAAATGATGTCAACATCTCATGAAAATGCTGAATAGTAAGTATATTTATCATTCATTCTGTAAGTAGTTTTGTCCTGTTCTCGTTGGTGGCTTTTTTCAATATTCCATTATTGCAAGTGGTCATATATTATATCAAATACTGTAATTTTCGATTATCCCGAGTGGCTTGGTATCCATATGATGCAAAGCTCACCATTGAAAGTTATTTCAGTTACGGTTCTCTTACAGTCAATGGCTCTGTAGGTGCCATTTTACACATTCCGTTATAGTATATTTTTGTTTTCGGATTTACAGTGTAGATGGCCAGGCCTAGTTTGGTGGCTTTAGTATAACAACAGATTCATGCAGGGTTTGCTCTAATGTTCCGCTTGACCATGATCAGCGGGGTTCAATATTTCCGACTTTCTTGTGAACAAATTTCTGTTTGGGTTGACAAGATGTCTTAGTTAAGATATTAAGGGGCATTCTCGGACGTCCTAAATAAATAAACAAAATCCAGTTGACTGTCTCCCATACTGCTTCCTCATATTAGTTTCCATTTGATTATTATGTTGTCTGTTTTAAATTTTCTCAAATTACTAAAATTTCAATTTCCTTTTCAGTTTCTTCGACCGTGATGTTCAATGTGTGCGAGAACTGTTTCGTCGTAAATACAATTACGAAAGTGCAGAATATCCTAAATTCTCAGATATCGTTCGGGATGATAACTTAGATACTGAAGTCCATTGTACAGGTTATGGTTTTACCAAAGAAATGGAAAATGATTTGCTTAAGGTATATTATATATTGTAATAAAATCCGATAATCTTAATTTATTTACTATTTAACTATTTCAGGAATATGGTATGATTGAAGAGTCCGATGAAGAAGAAGAAACCAACGATGACAATGATGTTCCAGAATTAGTTGAATCTACCAACGATGATATAAATGAATATCGTCAACAATTAGAAAATGAAATCAAATTCAGTGAATTAAAATCTGTCAAAGGTGGTGATGATTCCATAAGACGTTATATTGAATCATGTTCACAATATCTGGGTAATATTAAAATAGGACCTGAAGTAGAAATACCGGCAGATACACCTAAACCTGAAGAAATACAACCTAAACTAATAGCTGAAGAAGACAAAACGAAAACACCAGAAATCGATAATAATAATATTAAAGAAAATTTGCTCTCAACTGAAGATAAAGATGAAACTTCTTCAAATCAAGCCAATCAAGATGACTCTGATGCTCAGTCATTAAGTTCTAATGATTTGGAAACTGATAATGTTCCTGAATTGGCTAATATCGATCCAAATTCTCGTATGTATCGTTTGAAAATGGTTGAAAAACTATTAAACGATGCACGTTCTCAACGTTCTTATTCAACAACGGCCAGTACAATTGCTCCTTCCGTTATAACAGATCGTATCAAACGTAATATGGATAAGAAGGAAAAAATTGATATGCGTAAACGTTGTGTAGCCAAGGGAGAGGCGAGTGCTGTGCATCGCCATCGTAAAGAGAATAAGGATGTTGTTAAGGAATATTCCGGCTGGGAATTTTAAATATTTAGTTTAAGCCTATAAATTTAAACGAGAATTAAATGTGAATTAATTCTTTTGTATAATGTATGTATTTTTTTAGTAATTTTTATTGTAATTCTTTTTTTTTTTTCTTAAAATGAATTTTGTTTTTACACTTAACAAAATTTAATAAATTTTTTTATCAGGAGAAGTTAACACAGTTGTTAGTAAATTTTAATATGAATTGTAGTTTTGTATTTGTAAATACTAAATTTTATATATTTTTCGATCGATATAAAATTTGACATGGACGTAGCCAAGGAGTGATCAAGTGTAAGTTTGAAAACCAAAAATGCATTATTTAACCGGTATTTATGGTTGATTTTTCAGAGTTATGTGTAAAAATTAGCCCTCAGGTCGATAAACTGCTCAGCAAAAACTTTCATTACCAAGTAAGGGCATAGTGGGGAAATCCTTACAAGAACATATACACCGCAAAAGAATCCTCCGTACATCAGTGTTGTTAATAACCCAATATGTTCAACTCAAAGATGCAATTAAAATCCACACAATCGGTTTGTGGCATATGGGCCAGTCTATCATATCTATCATTCTATAAGATTGCCATCATTCTATAAGATTGCCAAACAATCTTATAGAAGCTTTTCAGTGACGATTCAACACGATTCAATTGTGATGCAATGAATCCTCAATGACGGATTGTATAAGGTTTAAACCGTTGGCTCAAACGGTAGCAGACCAATGTAGCGTTCTTCAGGCTGAACTGTCGGCCATTAAACGGGCTGTAAACTGACTCAGATTTTACCAAATATACAATTTTAATGTTCGAATATATACCGATAACCAGGCTGCCCTAAGGTTCTAAATGGTGTTTACACAACATCAAAGTCCCAGAATGCCAGACATCCCAGGCTTCCACGTAACACATACTGGAATGAAAGTTTCCTTTAAGCTCCTAGACCAATGTAGCGTTATTCACGCTGCACTGTCGGCCATAAAACGGGCTGCAAACTGGCTCAGATTTTATCGATTATGTTAATAATGGCTCTAAGTGGTGTTTACACAACATCAAACTTAGTCCTAGAATGCCGGGCATTCCTAAACGAAATTGCGAATGTTTCACTATAGGACTGTATTGGATTCCTGGTCATCAACAAATAACTGGTAATACTATCGCCGACTCTCTGCAAAGGTGGGCTCCTCGGCATACCGCTCTCAAACTGCAAACCAAAGAATATAAAGAAATTGGGGCTTGTCAGTTGGTACGTAAAGGAGTTGTCATTCGGTACCTAACTCTAAGTATGTATTGGTAGAATTTTTGTATTAGTATTGGAGCTCCAACCACTTTCACCACACTTTCCAAACATACATACTTGCATAAAATCGTACATAAAAATTTTAGGAAAAATAAATAACATTTAAATTTCTACATTCGCAGATTTTTTAATTTATTTTGCCCACATCTAATCAGTAAACATTTAATAAATATATTTTTCGGACTTAAAATCTCTTTTTTTTTGCAAAAAAATAAGATTATTTTAAATAATTTTTTCATTTTCAATACCAAAATATACAACTTTGTTTTGTCAATTTTAATTTCAACACACAAAAATTAATTGTCAAAAAAATTAAAAAAATACTTTTTTAGTTTGTGAAAAATAAAAGTATTTCGGATTGTTAAATGCGATAAAATTGTGTAAAAAATTAAAAAATAGTTATGTGTTTGTGAAAAAACGTCGTTCAAGTCCTATTATCCCGGTATTTTCGCGAAAATGTTTTGAAGTATTGGGAGAGAATTGAGTTCTCACAAGTGTGTTGAATTTACACAGAACTCGTCTGTGAAGAGAAGGAAATGTTATTGTTGTAAAACAATGTCATAGTCCAACTTCTTATTATTCTTTGCTGCAAACCAAAGAATATAAAGAAATTGGGGCTTGTCAGTTGGTACGTAAAGGAGTTGTCATTCGGTACCTAACTCTAAGTATGTATTGGTAGAATTTTTGTATTAGTATTGGAGCTCCAACCACTTTCACCACACTTTCCAAACATACATACTTGCATAAAATCGTACATAAAAATTTTAGGAAAAATAAATAACATTTAAATTTCTACATTCGCAGATTTTTAATTTATTTTGCCCACATCTAATCAGTAAACATTTAATAAATATATTTTTCGGACTTAAAATCTCTTTTTTTTTGCAAAAAAATAAGATTATTTTAAATAATTTTTTCATTTTCAATACCAAATATACAACTTTGTTTTGTCAATTTTAATTTCAACACACAAAAATTAATTGTCAAAAAAATTAAAAAAATACTTTTTAGTTTGTGAAAAATAAAAGTATTTCGGATTGTTAAATGCGATAAAATTGTGTAAAAAATTAAAAAATAGTTATGTGTTTGTGAAAAAACGTCGTTCAAGTCCTATTATCCCGGTATTTTCGCGAAAATGTTTTGAAGTATTGGGAGAGAATTGAGTTCTCACAAGTGTGTTGAATTTACACAGAACTCGTCTGTGAAGAGAAGGAAATGTTATTGTTGTAAAACAATGTCATAGTCCAACTTCTTATTATTCTTTGCTGCAAACGCTCTATACGGGATAAACTATATGAGCTTGTGCAATACAGTTGGTCGACTGAGGCCACCTGCAGACAGGCGAGTATCACTTACCAAGTAATGACTTCTGAAGGAGTTGTCAGGATGAGGAGGAAGAAGGGAGTATAACTCACTTCCGCTGTGATCGATTTACTGCGTGACTTAACGGATATATGTATCAGAGGTTAATATCCGAAAAATAAGCTACTTTATACGTGCCACAAACTGCTTTGTATAGGACCCCAGAGAAATTAAGTCGAAGTGTCCTAATACGTTGACCACCTCTCTCTTTTCAGATATCATAAAGTGATCATCTTACTAACCCAAGAGTGTTCCCAGTGATGACATCGCGAGAACGTCATACAACCTACAAATGCTCTATAATTTCATACTTAATGTTTCGAGAGTAAATCTAAGGAACTCGACTGCAGTGGTGACTGGCCACTGGCCTTCTGGGCTCCATGCAAGAGGACTAAACTTAACAATTAATGACTTCTGCAGGAGCTGTCAGTATGAGGAGGATGTTATTGCGATCATAAACTGAATCGCCAGGTAGCAATTTTTTACATGACCTAACGGATCTACCAAGGGACCAACGTACTGAACCCAAGTATGTCCCCACTGATAACATCGTGAGGACGACATCCAACATAACCTAACCTATGGAAGGGGTTAAAATGCTAAAATTTACGTACACAATAGCATCTTAAGGCATTATTTTAACACGGTGATGTCATTGGAGTCAAGTGCTTCCACGATAATTCCACAAATAGGGTCTACTAAGAGCCTTTACACAAAATACTACTTTTTCCATTTGTGTAAGAAATAAAACTCGAAAACGAAATGTCAAAGCTAAAAGAAATGTTTGTAAGTCATTACTAAACTCCTTCTTAGTAATGCAGATGGTATGTAGTAGTTATTGATCAAGTTGTTGGATAACTTCAAGTCCATACCATGCTTTTGCTGGGTGAACATATACAAAATGTAACTAGTTACACTGTATCACGAACGAATTTCGTGGAAACCACACTGAAACGGTGTATATGTTTATAACAAATATAAATAACCGTAATAAAAAATATAAGTAATATTAAAATTTAAATAAATCTGTTTTATTACACTAAATGAAATGATGATGTTAACAAATTATTCAGTTCGTCCCGTGCTAAATGCAATTTTGAATACGATGACCTATTATATACCCTATTATGATATTTACTGCAAAAATAGTTTAAATAACATTATACACAAACCTTTTACACTACCTATTAATCTTATTAAGATATATGAATGCACGAGTAGATCTCTAGTCTTATTTTAAATTATAAAAATTATATACAAATATTGTGGAGATCTTAATTTGGCACCACGTCTAATAGCATAGCAAGTATACCCATTTATTATTATAGAGAACACCTAAATTTCTAAAAACCACGTAAAAATATATAAAAGTTAAAATAAATTATAAAAATACTGCAGTTTAACTTTCATTCTAAGATAGTTGAGGAAAAATGTCTATTCCCGAGTGGTTAACAAAGAATTATATAGAAGAGGTCTTGAAAGTTTATCACAAAGACTTGACTTTAAAAATCGAAAAGTTCAACATAAAACCGGCATTTGGTAAAGGTGAAAATTATGGTGGCTTTTTGACCAAGGCCCATGTGGTCTATAACTTGAAAAATGGACAAGAACAGAAAGAAAATCATTTCATATGTAAGACCTCATATGAAGAAGATGCTTTTGCCAAAGAGAAAATGGCTAGCTATGATATTTTTAATCGGGAGATGATATTATATGAACAAGTCTTGCCCAAAATGAATGATTTACTAAAGGAATCAATGACTCAGAACGCCTATTTCCTGCCGTATTTTATGTGGATTACAAGAGACAGGCTCTTATATTCGAAGATCTAACAATGCAGGGTTATGTTATGGCTAATCGCATACAGAGACTAGATATGGATCATGTTAAACTAGTTTGCGTAAATTATCTAAAATGCATGCTACTTCGGCTGTCTTTAATGAACGTGGTGGAGGTTGTTTGGAGAAATACGATCGTGGATTTTTCAACAAATACACCGATACTTATAAGACATTTTTTCGTCAATTCATTTATGGCTTGTGCCCGTTATTTGCAACAACTTAACGATACAAATTCCCGTAAATATGCCAAAAAAATATTTGCTCTGGAGCCTTACTACATGGAACTTGGTAAACGTTGTTTTGCCCCGGCGTATGGTGAAGTGAATGTTTTAGTCCACGGTGATGTCTGGACTAATAATGTTATGTTTAAGTATTGTGCGAAAACTGGAAAACCTTTAGATGTTTTACTAATAGATTTTCAGTATTCATTTTGGGGTTCCCCCACCTTGGATTTACATTACTTCTTTAATACTTCTATAAAAGAACCATTAAGACTTTATCATCAAGATGAATTATTTCAAATGTATCATCAGATTTTTACAGATACTTTGCAAAAGTTAAACTATAAATCAAATTCCATACCTAGTTTGAAAAAATTCAGAATACAAGCAGAACAGAAGAAATTTTTTGGTAAGTGTAACTGATTTGTATAAAATTTATGCACAAAATTATATTTTTATATATTTTTTATAAATTTTTGTTAAAGCTATGCACTCTTCTGTTGTTATACAACCGGTCATGTTGAATCAAGATTCTACAGATGCCGATTATAATGCTTTAATGGGTGAAGATGATCGAGCTATGAGCTTTAAGAGACGTTTGTATGATAATCCCATAATCCAGGAGAATTTGAAAAATCTCTTGCCAATGTTTGACAGAAGAGGTCTGTTAGAAGTGAATCAATAAAATTAAAAGATGAAGAATTTCTCGTAGTTTTCATTAGGTTTACCCATTATACATACATATGTCTGCAGCAAGCATATATAATTGAAATTTTAGAATAGCACTAAATTATGATAAAACAAGTAGAAAAGTGTAGTCGGACATGGCCGACTATATGATACCCTACACCATGGTTATATTTTAAAAATTATTTATTTTTCATAAAAAATGTGTTGAATTTTAACATAATACCAATATATTTAAGAAATTCATTGATGAAAAACTAAATTTCTAA
This sequence comes from Lucilia sericata, assembly GCF_015586225.1. NCBI lineage: Eukaryota > Metazoa > Arthropoda > Insecta > Diptera > Calliphoridae > Lucilia > Lucilia sericata. The sequence continues at coordinate 201,104 of NW_023994701.1, read as the reverse complement.
AAGAGGCTTTATATGGGAATTAGGGTCAAATATGGGCCGATCCTTAAAAAAATGGGAAGAGGGATGTAATTTTATATAAAGGTTAGTTATGCTCAATTTTATCGCGATACTAATGGTTATAAGTAAATTTTTGGACGTTTAAAATAAAGGGGGCTTTGTATGGGGGCTAGGGTCAAACGAAGGCCGATCATTATAAAAATTGGCATGGTCATTTATGCTTATATAAGACTTACATAGTTGTGCTAATTTTTGGTGAGATAGTAGTATATTTCACATTGTTATGAGTTAAAAACCCAAAATCGGAGGTTCAGGTTGTATGGGTATGGGATAATGGACCGACTTCAACCATGTGCCGAAAAACTCGTATGGTCCATGGTTTGGTTTTATGGTTTTATCCAAATATCTTAAAAATTGTGGCCTGTAGCTTGCGCACAAGGTTTACATTGCCAGCCAGCCGGACAGACGGACGGACATGTCTTAATCGTGATTTGAGTCGATCGGTATACTTTAAGGTGGGTGTAGGACCAATATTTTTATGCGCTACAAACATCAGCACAAACCTATTAATACTACTTGCCACTATAGTTCTGTAGGCTATAAATAAATGCCCACCCCAATTATGTTCAAAGTACTAAATAATTTATGCTAGACGACTATAGACTAGACTATAGACTAGACTATAGACAGACTATAGACTAGACTATAGACTAAGACTATAGACTAGACTAATAGACTAGACTATAGACTATGACTATAGACTGAACTATAGAACTAGACATAGACTAGACCTATAGACCTAGACTAATAGACTAGACTATAGACTAGACTATAGACTAGACTAGACTATAGACTAGACTATAAGACTAGACTATAAGACTAGACTATAGACTAAGACTATAGACTAGACTATAGACTAGACCTTAGAAATAGACTAGACTATAGACTAGATATAACTAGACTATAGATCCTAGACTATAGACTATGACTCTAACTAGACTTAGACTACTTAGGACCTAGACTATAGACTAGACTATAGACTAGACTATAGACTAGACTATAGACTATACGATAGACTAGACTATAGACTATAGACTAGACTATAGACAGACTATAGAAACTAGACTATAGACCTAGACTATAGACTAGACTATAGACTAGACTATAGACTAGACTATAGACTAGACTATAGACTAGACTATAGACTAGACTATAGACTAGACTATAGACTAGACTATAGACTAGACTATAGACTAGACTATAGACTAGACTATAGACTATAGACTAGACTATAGACTAGACTATAGACTAGACTATAGACTAGACTATAGACTAGACTATAGACTAGACTATAGACTTGACTATAGACTAGACTATAGACTAGACTATAGACTTGACTATAGACTAGACTATAGACTAGACTATAGACTAGACTATAGACTAGACTATAGACTAGACTATAGACTAGACTATAGACTAGACTATAGACTAGACTATAGACTAGACTATAGACTATAGACTAGACTATAGACTAGACTATAGACTAGACTATAGACTAGACTATAGACTAGACTATAGACTAGACTATAGACTAGACTATAGACTAGACTATAGACTAGACTATAGACTAGACTATAGACCTATAGACTATAGACTAGACTATAGAGACTAGACTATAGGACTAGACTATAGACTAGACTATAGACCTAGACTATAGACTAGACTATAGACTAGACTATAGACTAGACATATAGACTAGACTATAGACTAGACTATAGACTAGACTATAGACTAGACTATAGACTAGACTATAGACTAGACTAGACTAGACTATAGACTAGACTATAGACTAGACTATAGACTAGACTATAGACTAGACTATAGACTAGACTATAGACTAGACTATAGACTAGACTATAGACTAGACTATAGACTAGACTATAGACTAGACTATAGACTAGACTATGACGACTATAGACTAGACTATAGACCTATAGACTAGACTATGACTAGACTATAGACTAGACTATAGAGCTATAGACTAGACTATAGACTAGACTATAGACTAGACTATAGACTAGACATAGACTAGACTATAGACTAGACTATAGACTAGACTATAGACTAGACTATAGACTAGACTAGAGACTAGACTATAGACTAGACTATAGACTAGACTATAGACTAGACTATAGACTAGACTATAGACTAGACTAGACTATAGACTAGACTAGACTATAGACTAGACTATAGACTAGACTATAGACTAGACTATAGACTAGACTATAGACTAGACTATAGACTAGACTATAGACTAGACTATAGACTAGACTATAGACTAGACTATAGACTAGACTATAGACTAGACTATAGACTAGACTATAGACTAGACTATAGACTAGACTATAGACTAGACTATAGACTAGACTATAGACTAGACTATAGACTAGACTATAGACTAGACTATAGACTAGACTATAGACTAGACTATAGACTAGACTATAGACTAGACTATAGGCTAGACTATGGACTAGACTATAGACTAGACTATAGACTAGACTATAGACTAGACTATAGACTAGACTATAGACTAGACTATAGACTAGACTATAGACTAGACTATGGACTAGACTATAGACTAGACTATAGACTAGACTATAGACTAGACTATAGACTAAACTATAGACTAGACTAGAGACTAGACTATAGACTAGACTAGACTAGACTATAGACTAGACTATAGACTAGACTATAGACTAGACTATAGACTAGACTATAGACTAGACTATAGACTAGACTATAGACTAGACTATAGACTAGACTATAGACTAGACTATAGACTAGACTATAGACTAGACTATAGACTAGACTATAGACTAGACTATAGACTAGACTATAGACTAGACTATAGACTAGACTATAGACTAGACTATAGACTAGACTATAGACTAGACTATAGACTAGACTATAGACTAGACTATAGACTAGACTATAGACTAGACTATAGACTAGACTATAGACTAGACTATAGACTAGACTATAGACTAGACTATAGACTAGACTATAGACTAGACTATAGACTAGACTATAGACTAGACTATAGACTAGACTATAGACTAGACTATAGACTAGACTATAGACTAGACTATAGACTAGACCATAGACTAGACTATAGACTAGACTATAGACTAGACTATAGACTAGACTATAGACTAGACTATAGACTAGACTATAGACTAGACTATAGACTAGACTATAGACTAGACTATAGACTAGACTATAGACTAGACTATAGACTAGACTATAGACTAGACTATAGACTAGACTATAGACTAGACTATAGACTAGACTATAGACTAGACTATAGACTAGACTATAGACTAGACTATAGACTAGACTATAGACTAGACTATAGACTAGACTATAGACTAGACTATAGACTAGACTATAGACTAGACTATAGACTAGACTATAGACTAGACTATAGACTAGACTATAGACTAGACTATAGACTAGACTATAGACTAGACTATAGACTAGACTATAGACTAGACTATAGACTAGACTATAGACTAGACTATAGACTAGACTATAGACTAGACTATAGACTAGACTATAGACTAGACTATAGACTAGACTATAGACTAGACTATAGACTAGACTATAGACTAGACTATAGACTAGACTATAGACTAGACTATAGACTAGACTATAGACTAGACTATAGACTAGACTATAGACTAGACTATAGACTAGACTATAGACTAGACTATAGACTAGACTATAGACTAGACTATAGACTAGACTATAGACTAGACTATAGACTAGACTATAGACTAGACTATAGACTAGACTATAGACTAGACTATAGACTAGACTATAGACTAGACTATAGACTAGACTATAGACTAGACTATAGACTAGACTATAGACTAGACTATAGACTAGACTATAGACTAGACTATAGACTAGACTATAGACTAGACTATAGACTAGACTATAGACTAGACTATAGACTAGACTATAGACTAGACTATAGACTAGACTATAGACTAGACTATAGACTAGACTGTAGACTAGACTATAGACTAGACTATAGACTAGACTATAGACTAGACTATAGACTAGACTATAGACTATAGACTAGACTATAGACTAGACTATAGACTAGACTATAGACTAGACTAGTCGAATAAGACAATTACCAATATTTCGATGAGCAACAAACGGAGTGACAAAATCAAAATATGTACCTCCATCTCTTTTGATTGTGGGTATAAAAAAACGATCTATTACAGTTTTAGTCTGACTTTCCTATAATTGTTTAATAAAATTCGCTTAATTTGTTTAAAATATTTTCTCATAATTCTAAGTACATTTATTTAAGTTATTTAATACATAAATATTTTTGTTTTTTTTTTTATTACATGGGATCTAAAAGACCTAAATTATCATAAATAGGCAGTAAGAGTTCAACAGTCTTTTGCATCAATTCATTATCAAAATATAATGAATCCTTAAATTTAATACCGACTTCTTCTTCATTGACTAATGTACTAAATTCAGCATGTTCCGTATTTGTATTCAGCATAAGGGCTTGGAAGACAAATGAAGCGTTAATGGCTGAAAGGAAAAGAATAATATAATAATTTAATGGACCCGAAAGACGAATTTTTATATAATTTTTACCAAAAAATAGAAATTTAAAATTACTTTCTTCAACAAAACACAACAAAATGTTATTCTTCTGAAATTTTAATAATCACTTTATCGTTTTTTATTACTTACCCAAAAATTTACGAGATTGAACTTCCAAATTGAATTGGAATAATGAAGGAAAACGTCCTTTGAAGTTCAAAGCTTTTAAGGTGCTTGCCAAAATATCATAATAATACTTAATGAACTCTTGTTGATTGTTCAGGCGCAACTCTTCCTTCAAAGAGGTATTAAAGAAATAATGCAAATCGATGGCAGGATGACCCCAAACACAAAGTTGTAAATCTAAGGGACAACATCAGAGGGTTCTTGATCGATACCGTTGGGATACTGGAACATCATGTTATTTGTCCAATAGTCACCATGAGCAAAAGTCATGAAATGTCTGTCATCGGGATCGAAACACTTAACGGTATCCTCCATAATACGATCTACTAGACCTTCACATTTCTTGCCATATTTGGCCTTGAGATCAGGACGGCTGTTAACATAATGCGAAAGACCAGAAATTATACCACACATCATGGGCTTGAAGCCTTCTGTATGGCGATTATAAAAACCATGATCGAATACGTGCTTCTTAAAGAATTCTGGATCACGTTCGTTTAACACAGCACCGCAAGCATGAATTTTAGCCAATTTGCGCAATGCCAAGTGAACATGTTTTGTATCTAAACGAGCCACACGATTGGCTACTGCGAAATCTCTTGCCACCAAATCATCGAAAATAATGGCACCCTGTTTATCATCTACATACAAAGTCTTGGCAAAAATTTGATCATCATCTCCGAGTTCCTTCATGAGTTCATCAAAGCGTGGCATCACATAACGATATACATCAATTTCACACTGAATAACATTGTACTGGCCAAGAACTTGACCCTCAATACCTTCTCCTTGGAAGGTCATCTTAATGACAAAGGAATCAGTTTTGGGTTCCACAATAGTATCGCTAACATATGTCACCTTAATACGTAAAATGGCACTGGTGTAATTTTCACCCTTTCCACTGGCAGATTTGCCACTGATTTTCATCACTTTAATACTGTCATCGTTATGGCGCTTAATCAATTTATCTTGAATATATTCAATGGTTATCCATTCGGGTAGACCCGGATCAATTTCTGGTGTCATCTTCATTTTCATTTTGTTTTGGTATCTGAGAAGCTTTACGTTGAAATTTCTAAACTATAATAAAATATGAAGCTAATAAACCGGCACTATTTATACCGCAATAGATTTTTGATTCTAGCCAACACTAGTATTCGAAAGATTTATTTTCGTATAACGATTGATAAGATAATTGTGTTAGAAATTAATTTATGTATTTGCAAATACATATTGCATAAGTATTTGCACACGTACATATACACAGAAGTATTTTTTTTTTGGGGAGTGTGTGCGTCTCAGACCTTTTAATAAATACAAATTATAATCAATTTGCAGTTGTTCAAATTTAAATGAATTTAATTAAGTTTGCGATGTATTGGTTGTGATCAGCTTAAATGAACCTTAAAAATATTTATTCAAACTATTAGTCTTGGGACAATATTTCTATGACTTATAATTTTTATTTAGTTCTGTTTCTATCAGATCAGTTCTAGTTCAATTTTAGTTTAGTTCTAGTTCGGTTTTAGTTTAGTTCTAGTTCAGATCTAGTTCAGTTCTAGTTCAGTTCTAGTTCAGTTCTAGTTCTGTTCTACTTCCGTTCTAGTTCAGTTTTAGTTTAGTTCTAGTTCAGATCTAGTTCAGTTCTAGTTCAGTTCTAGTTCTAGTTCAGTTCTAGTTCAGTTCTAGTTCAGTTCTAGTTCAGTTCTAGTTCAGTTCTAGTTCAGTTCTAGTTCAGTTCTAGTTCAGTTCTAGTTCAGTTCTAGTTCAGTTCTAGTTCAGTTCTAGTTCAGTTCTAGTTCAGTTCTACTTCCGTTCTAGTTCAGTTTTAGTTAAGTTCTAGTTCAGATCTAGTTCAGTTCTACTTCCGTTCTAGTTCAGTTTTAGTTTAGTTCTAGTTCAGATCTAGTTCAGTTCTACTTCCGTTCTAGTTCAGTTTTAGTTTAGTTCTAGTTCAGATCTAGTTCAGTTCTAGTTCAGTTCTACTTCCGTTCTAGTTCAGTTTTAGTTTAGTTCTAGTTCAGTTCTAGTTCAGTTCTAGTTCAGTTCTAGTTCAGTTCTAGTTCAGTTCTAGTTCAGTTCTAGTTCAGTTCTAGTTCAGTTCTAGTTCAGTTCTAGTTCAGTTCTAGTTCAGTTCTAGTTCAGTTTTAGTTCAGTTCTAGTTCAGTTCTAGTTCAGTTCTAGTTCAGTTCTAGTTCAGTTCTAGTTCAGTTCTAGTTCAGTTCTAGTTCAGTTCTAGTTCAGTTCTAGTTCAGTTCTACTTCCGTTCTAGTTCAGTTTTAGTTTAGTTCTAGTTCAGATCTAGTTCAGTTCTAGTTCAGTTCTAGTTCAGTTCTAGTTCAGTTCTAGTTCAGTTCTAGTTCAGTTCTAGTTCAGTTCTAGTTCAGTTCTAGTTCAGTTCTAGTTCAGTTCTAGTTCAGTTCTAGTTCAGTTCTAGTTCAGTTCTAGTTCAGTTCTAGTTCAGTTCTAGTTCAGTTCTAGTTCAGTTCTAGTTCAGTTCTAGTTCAGTTCTAGTTCAGTTCTAGTTCAGTTCTAGTTCAGTTCTAGTTCAGTTCTAGTTCAGTTCTAGTTCAGTTCTAGTTCAGTTCTACTTCCGTTCTAGTTCAGTTTTAGTTTAGTTCTAGTTCGGATCTAGTTCAGTTCTAGTTCAGTTCTACTTCCGTTCTAGTTCAGTTTTAGTTCAGTTCTAGTTTAGTTCTAGTTCAGTTCTAGTTCAATTCTAGTTCAGTTCTAGTTCAGTTCTAGTTTAGTTCTAGTTCAGTTCTAGTTCAATTCTAGTTCAGTTCTAGTTCAATTCTAGTTCAGTTCTAGCTCAGTTCTAGTTCAGTTCTAGCTCAGTTCTAGTTAAGGTTAAATCAGTTCTAATATAGTTGTAGTTCAGTTTTGGTTTGAGTATACCTTTTGCTATGTGGGTATTTATTTGAAATACAAAGTTCATTTTTGGTATAATTTTACCACTACAAACTAGTTATTATACCAATCTGCTCTAGAATTGGTTTTCCTTGTACATACACCATAAGATTTGCTACTAAGATTACGAATAAACAATTGTGACATAATATTGAAGTAGAGTACAAGTCAAATTAAAAAATTAATGACATTAAATACCCCGCAGTTCGTGTAATCGGTGGTAAGTTGGTCCCAAATGCTTATTTTTGTTCTTTCATTAGTCTGCTATTAGATTATTTTGTTGGTAGTTCCTCCTCTTTATATTTCAGATATTTCAATTTAAAGAGTTACATTTTCTAATAATTTTCATGTTGTATACGAAAATTACTATTACAAATGGATGAAGTATCAGAAACAGAACTAGCGGGTATTCATATACACTTGCTAATGTGTCTGTATTTGGGAGGAGGTGTGTGCTACATGACAAACAAATTATTTACTTTTTAACTATAATACAAATTTTTCCTTCCACTTATGTATCTATCTATTTACGATAACATAGATAATGTTTGATTTTATAATATGAAGGAAATTAAAACAAAACAAATAAATTAGTTCAACTGATTAAATTATAGTTTAAGTACAAATATATGTTTTATTTCTAATAGATAACCATTACCTCAGTTAAGTTAAAATTATCAAATAAACTAAAACTGATCAACAAAATTACAATAAATAATGCGTTTTAAAAAGTATTTACAATCTAAACATTTTTTGTAAGATTTTGAAAATAAATATTTAATTGGGAGGCTGGTACATTTTTAAATTTTATATACGCATCAGTTTGAGCATAAACAAATATTAGTTTTTGGGTCTTTTAAATTCTCTGACACACACTTTCCAAAAAAACTTAATTGTTGACAAAACAAGTTTTTGCAAATTAAACTTTTTGTCAAGTCATCGTTTAAATTAATAAATATAAAACAGAAACTTAAACACGATTTGTTTATTTGTTTTTGTTGACAACTTCTATTAGCAGCAGGTTCTTTTTTATATGATAATGGCACAATGCCATTGTTAGTACATAATAACATTTGTGTCATTTTAACCCATAAACTGGTAAATTTAAAATTTTCAAACATTTGATCGGTTTTTAAGGTAATGTAGTATGTTGACTAAGACATTTTTCTATTTTAGTTCAAGGATTTTGTTAATTTTATATTCTATATTGATAGAATATTTTAGTTGTAAGTTTCACTTTGCTAGATCGTATGGAAAGTAAAAACTATTTTTTTAATATGTCACTTAATCACATATATCCGTTAGAGGGCCAATACCAAAAGCTGTTTCTGTTTGTTTTATGCGTATAAGCTTATAAAACAAACTGTTCATACATATGTACATATATGTACAAGTATCTATATGTATGTCAGGCTTATATAATTATCTAAACAAAGTTAAGCCCCCTTTTTCTAATTTTGTTTTGATATTTTATTCACATCATAGAGCCAAATTTTTTATTTGGCAAAACAATGGTATTTTTGTTGTTAAACAAAATTCAAAAAATTATTCAAAGAATATACATTAAAAAAATATGGATTTGATTATTTTAATTAAGATGCATATGTATGTATGATTAAAATTCCTAATTAAGAATTTTAAATCTACATATTTTTTGTCAAATATCGCGACGTTTAAAAATTGTTTAAAGAAACTAAAATCTTTTCTAAAAGCAGCATAAAGATATATTTTTAGCAAAGTGTTTACGGCCCCTGGTGGATCTAGAAGCCGACCACATTATATTTAAGTGTTCGGACAATAAAATGTACAACTTATTACAAAATTTTTTTTATCAAATTATTTTTTTTTAAGAATTCTAATATCAATTCCTATTTTTTAAATAAGATCTTATCATATAATTGTTTGTATTCCATCTGTCAGTACTTATATACATTCATATGTATGTATGTACATACCGACATAGTGTTAAATTCTTTTGCTCTAAATCTTTAATTATTTATTTATGTAAGTTTATCGTTATATTTGTAACTTGAATGTTGTTAAATATTTGTATATATTAAATATTGTTAATGAACTGTATTTATTTTGCATTAAGTGTTAATTAAGTGTAAACTGATTAATTATAATCAATGTTAATTATCACTTCAAGTTGAAACAATATTTAATATTTATAAAGTTAGATGTTAAAAGAAAGATAGATAGATAGATAGATAGATAGATAGATAGATAGATAGATAGATAGATAGATAGATAGATAGATAGATAGATAGATAGATAGATAGATAGATAGATAGATAGATAGATAGATAGATAGATAGATAGATAGATAGATAGATAAATAGATAGATAGATAGATAGATAGATAGATAGATAGATAGATAGATAGATAGATAGATAGATAGATAGATAAATAGATAGATAGATAGATAGATAGATAGATAGATAGATAGATAGATAGATAGATAGATAGATAGATAGATAGATGGATAGATAGATAGATAGATAGACGGCTCGCTCTCTCGCTCGCTCTCTGCTCGCTCGCTCGCTCGCTCGCTCGCTCGCTCGCTCTCTCGTGCGCTCGCATCACGCTCGCTCGTACGACTCGCTGCGCTCGCTCGATGATAGCTCGCTCGCTGCCGCTCGCTAGGCTCGCTCGCTCTGCCGCCCTTCTGCGAAGCTCCCTCATGTCTCCCTTTCTTTTTCCCGTGTCGTCTCCCCCTTCCCTTTTTGTTTAAGATAACCATTAGTTTTAATTGTAGTGCAAAAAAATTATTCAGACAAACTATAGTAGATTTTCATTTGATAAGCAGACGCTGCAAATAAAACTACAATAAAAGTAATTGATATAATTGCATGTAATACATATGTATGTATACATGTATTATGTATAATTATACATATGTATATGTATTACGTTTTTGGCACTGTTAATTGATGTCTTAAAAGGATTAATTTCAAATCGAAATACTTTTGAGTACTGAGGGAGAAACAAATATTTAGTTAATCATACGTCATGTTAAATTTAATAAATTTTTTACCAAAAAGTTTTAGATTAATATTTCACTAGAAAATTGATTATTTTAGTGTATTTTTGCTAATCCATTCCATTAACTTGTCTATGCACCAGTCTATTGACTATTCATGGGAATACTGCGGTATATTTAAAGTAACAATTTTGATTGGTTTTGTTAAATTCTATTAACAAATGTAACATACTCTCTACTTCACTTATTAATAATGAATAAATAAATAAATATTTATTTGTATCACACTTTTGGGAAATAATTTGCAATTAATTAAATAGAATAAATAAAAAGAGAATAATTTAATATACACTTAATTTTTTTATTAAGTATTCAAATAAAATCCAATCAAAGTATCAAAGTATATTCGGCTATAGAGAATCGTCTATACACTTCCTAGATATTATGTAGGTATGTATTACAGATGTCATATTGACAAACTGAATGATTTTACTCTGCTTTTATTATATCTATTTTATTAGATTAGTTTCTCTCTGTATATAGAAAAATTCTATTTTAAAATGAATAACTTTATGTGTATTTTTTAATAAAAATTTTAACAAATATCGTAGCTTACGTGCAATAATAATATTTATTAATATTAAATTATTATATACTCAACGGACTTGTTACACTCAAAGAAAAATTATTTAAATTTAGAAATTAGCCATTCAGCTAAAAGTGATTTTTGAATACATGGTAAGCAATTAGTCATTTCTGAAAGATTAAAAAACGCTTGCTTAAGAATCATTTGAAATTTTTAATTATTTCTTTTTCACAGTGTATAAACGTAATTGTAAATTATATTTGTTTGGATTGTAGTCTCTCTTTACAAGCCCATCAAATGATAAAACAATTTTATTGCATCACAAAATTTCATCCAGAAATGAAATTGCAATTCTAATCTAAACTTATAAAAGCAGTAGACAATTTAATATACAATTTCATTTGATAAACACGCGTTTTATATAAATGTTATAGCGAATTGTACCTGAAAATAATTTGTTGTAATTGAGAAAAAAAATGACTTCTACAAGTGACAACGATACACCAGACTATTTAACCCTAGAATATGTGGAAAATATTTTAAAAAATTATTTTAAAGATACTACACTCAAAGTGATAAATATGGAAGCAATACCGGCCTCAGCGAAAGGAGAAAGTTATTGCAGTATAATGACTAGAATGAAAGTCAGCTATAAAATTGGTCGGGAAAAAGTCTCAAATCAAATGCATTTTATAGTGAAATCAACATATGAAAATAATCCTTATTTATTTAGTGTTTTAGAACAATACGATGTCTATAATACCGAAAAGCAAATGTATGAAATGGTATTTCCACAACTGCAAAAAATGCTTGAGGCCATATGTGATAGTGATCAGTTGTGTGCTAAAACTATATATGTGGATTATGAACGTGATGCTATAATATTTGAAGATTTGGCTGTGCGTGACTATACCATGGCCAATCGTTTAGAGGGTATGGATGAAAAACACCTGAAACTTTGTTTAAGAAAACTAGCAAAAATGCATGCTACAGCGGCAGTTTTAAATGAGCAGCAATCTGGTTCTTTAGAAAAATATTGTCATGGTATTTTCAATCGTCATGTCAACTGTTATGGTGTATTTTTTGAAAATGTTATAAGAGTATGTGCTAAATATGCAGGATCCTGCCCACAATTGGGATCTTACTACAAAGACAAGCTATTAGAATTAATTCCCTATGTAGCAGAATATGCCACACGTTGTTATGATCTAAATCCAACAAGGTATTTCGAAACTTTAAATCATGGTGATATGTGGACTAATAATGTTATGGTTCTATATAATGATGTGCAAAATAAAACCGATGTCAAAGATATTTTATTAATAGATTTTCAATATTGCAATTGGACTTCTCCTGCAATAGATCTTTATTATTTTCTTTGTACCTCTAGTCAAGATGATTTACTATTTAATCATCAGCCAAAATTAATACAATACTATCATCAGGTATTATCAGAGACTTTGCATAAATTAGATTATAAACAACATATACCCACGCTGCATGAACTCAATGTCCAATTGTTAGAGAAGGGATTCTATGGTGAGTTACCACCCATACCAGGATTTATACACAAAGACGTTTATATAATATTTTCCTATATTTTCTTTAGCTGTTACATCGCTACTGGTAAACCTACCCCTTATGATCAACGATAAAACTGAGGATGCTGATTTTGAAAGCCTTTTGGGCAGTGATGAGAAATCGCAAAGATTCCACAATGTATTATATACAAATGAAAGAGTACAACGAATTATTAAAGTAATGCTGCCAAGATTTGATCAAATGGGTCTTTTAGATGTTGTTGATTAATAAGAAACGGAGACTTATTTAAATTATAATAAATAATGCAATAAAACTCAGTTATTATATAATAAATAATACAATAAAACTCAGTTATTATACTAGCAAGCAAAAACATTGTAATAACCTGTGCTTTCCCAAACACTAACCTTTCAATTACTACTGCATACCTTCTGCATTACTTAGAAGGAGTTTATAAAATAACCTACAAATAACTGTACATGAAAGAACTCTTTTACCCTCGATATTTTCTTTTTTACACAAACGGAAAAAAAATTATTTTTACTCAGTGGACTCAGTGGACTCAGTGGACGTACATATTCTCAAAGCGAAACTATTTACTTAACCCCTTATTTGCAAGTGATTGTGATAGGCACGTCTTACACTCCTTATTTGTAAGCAAGCGTGGTAAATACTTGCCTTAATGACCTCTAATGCTTTTGTGTAAGTAAATTTTAGTCTTCTAACACGTGGTTAGGGTTAAACAGCTATTCAATAAATTTTGTTCCTGAAAATTTAACTTTTAAATTGCAACGTTTAGTTTGATAATATATCAAGTATGATTGATCTACTTACCCGCAGAATTGTAGTTGATGATGGTCCCACCAAAAATGAAAACTTAATTCATTCATCAAAATTTTTGTCCTGACTTCAATCTTGGTAAAGTGGATCAAAGGACAAAATGGGCTCCTTTAAGATTTATATACATATATGCAGACTTAATAGCAAAATAGAAGTCCTACTTAGAAAGGCGCTATCAATGTCATATCAAACATAATAACGGAAGCCTTAGTTAGTTAGTTAGTTAGATAGTTAGTTAGTTAGTTAGTTAGTTAGTTAGTTAGTTAGTTAGTTAGTTTAGTTAGTTAGTTAGTTAGTTAGTTAGTTAGTTAGTTTAGTTAGTTAGTTAGTTAGTTAGTTAGTTAGTTAGTTAGTTCGTTAGTTTAGTTAGTTAGTTAGTTAGTTAGTTAGTTAGTCGTTTTAGTTAGTTAGTTAGTTAGTTCGTTTTTTAGTTCGTTCGTTAGTTCGTTCGTTAGTTAGTTAGTTAGTTCGTTCGTTTTCGTTCGTTCGTTCGTTCGTTCGTTCGTTCGTTCGTTCGTTCGTTTCGTTCTTTCGTTCGTTCGTTCGTTCGTTCGTTCGTTCGTTCGTTCGTTCGTTTAGTTCGTTCGTTCTTCGTTCGTTTCGTTCGTTCTCGTTCGTTCGTTCGTTCGTTCGTTCGTTGTTCGTTCGTTCGTTCGTTCGTTGTTCGTTCGTTCGTTCGTTCGTTCGTTCGTTCGTTCGTTCGTTCGTTCGTTTCGTTCGTTCGTTCGTTCGTTCGTTCGTTCGTTCGTTTTCGTTCGTTCGTTCGTTCGTTCGTTCGTTTCGTTCGTTCGTTCGTTCGTTCGTTCGTTCGTTCGTTCGTTCGTTTTCGTTCGTTCGTTCGTTCGTTCGTTTTCGTTCGTTCGTTCGTTCGTTCGTTCGTTTTCGTTCGTTCGTTCGTTCGTTCGTTCGTTCGTTCGTTCGTTCGTTTTCGTTCGTTCGTTCGTTCGTTCGTTCGTTCGTTCGTTCGTTCGTTCGTTCGTTCGTTCGTTTTCGTTCGTTCGTTCGTTCGTTCGTTCGTTTCGTTCGTTCGTTCGTTCGTTCGTTCGTTCGTTCGTTTCGTTCGTTCGTTTGTTCGTTCGTTCGTTCGTTCGTTCGTTCGTTCTTCGTTCGTTCGTTCGTTCGTTCGTTCGTTCGTTCGTTCGTTCGTTCGTTCGTTCGTTCGTTCTCGTTCGTTCGTTCGTTCGTTCGTTCGTTTTGTTCGTTTCGTTCGTTCGTTCGTTCGTTCGTTCGTTCGTTCGTTCGTTCGTTCGTTCGTTCGTTTCGTTCGTTCGTTGTTCGTTCGTTCGTTCGTTCGTTCGTTTTGTTCGTTCGTTTTCGTTCGTTCGTTCGTTCGTTCGTTCGTTTCGTTCGTTCGTTCGTTTTCGTTCGTTCGTTTTCGTTCGTTCGTTCGTTTCGTTCGTTCGTTCGTTCGTTCGTTTCGTTCGTTCGTTCGTTTCGTTCGTTCGTTCGTTCGTTCGTTCGTTTCGTTCGTTCGTTCGTTCGTTCGTTCGTTCGTTCGTTCGTTCGTTCTTCGTTCGTTCGTTCGTTCGTTCGTTCGTTCGTTCGTTCGTTTCGTCGTTCGTTCGTTCGTTCGTTCGTTGTTCGTTCGTTCGTTCGTTCTTCGTTTCGTTCGTTCGTTCGTTCGTTCGTTTCGTTCGTTCGTTCGTTCGTTCGTTCGTTTCGTTCGTTCGTTCGTTCGTTCGTTTTTCGTTCGTTCGTTCGTTCGTTCGTTCGTTCGTTCGTTCGTTCGTTCGTTCGTTCGTTCGTTCGTTCGTTCGTTCGTTCGTTTCGTTCTTCGTTGTTCGTTCGTTTCGTTCGTTCGTTCGTTCGTTCGTTCGTTCGTTCGTTCGTTCGTTCGTTCGTTCGTTCGTTCGTTCGTTCGTTCGTTCGTTCGTTCGTTCGTTCGTTCGTTCGTTCGTTCGTTCGTTCGTTCGTTCGTTCGTTCGTTCGTTCGTTCGTTCGTTCGTTCGTTCGTTCGTTCGTTCGTTCGTTCGTTCGTTCGTTCGTTCGTTCGTTCGTTCGTTCTTCGTTTCGTTCGTTTTCGTTCGTTCGTTCGTTCGTTCGTTCGTTCGTTCGTTCGTTTCGTTCGTTCGTTCGTTATCGTTGGTTAGTTCGTTCGTTCGTTCGATGTTCGTTAGTTTTCGATTAGTTCGTTTCGTTCGTTCTTCGGTTAGTTCGGTCGTTCGTTCGTTGTTCTTAGTTAGTTATAGGCCTACATATGTTTGACAAAAAATAACTTAATGCGAACATTTGAGCCGAAAATGGGCGGATTTTAATTAAGGGGGCGTATAACCTCAAATAACCTCAAAGCAATAATGGGCGTGGTACTTTCGATATATGTAAATGAAATATAGAAACTCGTACATCTGGGGAATTATTAGATCTATATCTACTTTGACATTCATGTGAACATTTGGGTAATAAATTGGCGGACCAGTAATAAGAGGTATGGTACCTCCTTTATAAATAAATACAAAAATTTGTATAACGTGGAAACTATTAAATCTAGAATCTTCAAAAATCGTAAAGTGGGTTTGTTTTTAGGGTAGCAAAGTACACTGGGTATAGCTTATGTATGTATACATATCTTTTAATTAACAAGTAATATAACAGACTACTTAAAATGTTTATCACGTATAAATATTTAATTTCATCGCCCTTTTTGAAAAGTAATTTGCAATTACTTAAATTAAATATTTGCTCTTTTGATAAAATAGAACATTTTTTGAATTATGATTTATAATAAACTTTTTTTTTTTAATTTAATAATAAAATTTTTAAGATATGGATTTTTATTATAATTGTTACAATTTTAAATGATTGTCCTTTGTAAAATAAATACAATTTTATTTATTTTGTAATAAAAATTTTTACAAATATTCTATTCTACGTGAAATTATTCTATTTTAATATTTAATTTAAATAAATGTAAACTGAATAAATAAATTATAAGTTACACTCAGAGAAACATATAAATATTATCTATTCATTCACACTTACTATTACAATAAGAGACTACAGACGATCTGATGCATATATCTTGAATTTCAATTAGTTAATATAGATCATCAACTATTTTTGTAACATCAACAATAATAATTCAGTAACAGAATATATTTTCTGAGTGTATAATTGTAATCGTAAATTATTTCTGTTTAGACTTGCAATCTCTCTCAGAGACTCATTAAATGATAATACATGTTTATTATAGCACACACAATTTCACGAAGAAATTTAATTCAATTTCTAATCTAAAATTATATATACAATAGACTTACTGAGATACATTTTCATTTGATAAACCTCCGGTTAAAATAAATGTTATACAAAATCTCTTATTAAAATAATAAGTTGTAATTGAAAGAAAATTAAGGAAAATGACTACTACAAATAATAACGATACACCAGAGTATTTAACAAAAGAATATGTGGAAAGAATATTAAAAAAATACTTCCAGGATATTACGCTTAAGGTATTAGATATGGAGATCGCACCGGCTACAGCAAAAGGAGAAAGTTTTTGCAGTATAATGACTAGAGTGAAAATTAGCTATAAAATAGAACGAGAAAAAGTTGCGAAACGAGTAAATTTTATAGTGAAATCGACATATGAAAATAATCCTTATTTATCTGGGGTCTTGAGACAATACGATGTCTATAATACCGAAATGCAAATGTATGAAACGGTTTTACCACAATTGCAACAAATGCTTTATGAAATCGGCGATACTGATCAGCTGTGTGCCAGAACTATACATGTGGATTATGATCATGATGTTATTATATTTGAGGATTTAACAGAACGTAAGTTTACCATGGCCAATCGTTTAGAGGGTATGGATGAGACGCATATGAAACTTTGTTTGAGAAAACTGGCAAAAATGCACGCTACAGCAGCTGTTCTAAACGAGCGCCAAGCTGGTATATTGGAGAAGTACGATCATGGTATATATAATAGGCATGTCAATATTTATGGCATATTTGTTGAAAATGTTATGAAAGTAAGTGCCAAATATGCCGCTACTTGTCCCGAGTTGGGTAAATATTACGCTGAAAAACTATCCCGACTAATACCCCATGCTGTTGAATATGTCACTAGATGTTATGATCCTAACCCTAATCATTTTCTAACTTTAAATCATGGTGATATATGGACTAATAACCTAATGGTTCAATATAATGATGAAAATGAAAAACAGATTCTTCAAGATATTTTATTAATTGATTTTCAATATTGTTGTTGGGCTTCGCCAGCTGTAGATCTTCATTATTTTCTAACTACCTCTTCGCAAGATGATCTTCTGCTTAATCATCAGCCAAAATTAATACAATACTATCATCAAGTGTTGTCGGAAAATTTGGTGAAATTAAAATATAAAAAACATATTCCCACATTACATGAACTTAATGTGCAGCTGTTGGAAAGAGCATATTGGGGTGAGTTTTATGAATAATTCTCGTAAAATGTACCTCACTAGGGCCATCTAATTATTTTGGATTTGTGTCGATTTTTGTAAGAATAACAATTCTTTTTAAGTATCGTTCCATTATATTGACTTAAGAGTTATTCAAAGAAACTATTTGTGTGGCGGCTAGGTTCTGCCATGGACCGATTTCAATTAGTTTTAATAGTATGATTTCTTGGCCATATTATTAATATTTATAATTTACTTTCAGCTCTTTCCTGTACATTGGTAAACTTTCCACTCCTGATCAACCATAAAACCGAGGATGCAGATTTTGAAAGTATATTGGGAAATGGTGAGAGGTCTCAAAGACTTCATAATGTTCTTTATACAAATAAAAGAGTGCAAAAAATTGTTAAGTTAATGTTGCCCCGATTTGATAAAATGGGTCTATTAGATGTTAAATAACAAAATAAATAAAACTACTTAAATTAATAAATTAAAATTCTGAAGTAGTAAATGAGTTGTTATTTTAATTACAAGCTTAAAAGCTTTAAAATGTCGGTTCTTGAAATAGAATCAATAACGTCCAATCCTTAGATCAGCTTTATATGTTGACCGGGTGCTCAGCAACTGGACCAACAACATGCCAAGGAATAGATGGATAAGCTGCGAGATGTACGATATATCTATCAGGAAAAGGGTATTTTGCGGTACACCACAGGGTGGAATTATGTCTCCTGTAGTTTCGCAAATAAGACAACAAATTCAAATTATAGTGAATTCTGTTTCCTTAGAAAGAATATACCGGTGACAGACAAGAAATTAAAATGGAGACACCATATAGAGAATAGGATCAACAAGGCACATCGGTGCTGGACGATATGTAGGTGAACTATAGGCATGTATTGGTGTTTTAGTCCTACTACGACACATTGGCTTAATAAAAGTATAATTAGACTAATTTTAGCTTATACTTCATTAATCTGGTGGACTTCTTTGAACAAAAAGTATAATATCAAACTAGTACGGGGGTTCAGCGTACATGCTGCTTAGGTGTAAGTGATGTCATGAGTACTTCGTCAACCAAGGCTTGTAAGGCGGACCTTACAGCCGGACGGCTCTTTACTTTAGACGAACTGGCCAAAAGCGGTTATAGGACATTTTATCAATGTATACTGGACACATTGGAAGTCTATACACAATCGACGGACATGTTTGATCGCATACCAGACACAGAATATGTCGGAAACTTTGAAACACTGATCCCAGATAGAATGTCTTGGTCAAGCTGATCATTACAGAAATTACCCGTAGGATTCCGTTGCTACACGGATGGCTCTAAATTCTATATTGAAGACCCAGAAACAGAAACATAACACCTAATTTACCTAATCAGAACACAAGCTTCCAGGCAGAAGTACGAGCAATAACGGAATGTGTAAATTTAATTCGACAACCAGAAAGCAATTAGGGCAATATCAAGTGATATAGTTAGATCTAAAACCATATTGGATTGTAAGAAGGCTTTGATATCAGGTCACCCGTCAGTAGTCGGCAACGAAAGATCGAATGTATTAGGTTTAAAGGGAAGGGAGGTAGTAAATATGACGAACGCAAAACCATTCGACACAACGAAGGCTAAATCAAAAATATGGGTAGGAGAATACCTCTTGGAATAACGAAAAGTCCTATGGGAGCACGAGTCGAAATCTCGTCAAAATGTGGAAGTCTGAGGTTAGTATGATGGTACGTATTCTGAGTGGACACACAGTATTACGGACACAGCCATACAAAATTGGACGTGCAGATTCAGAAGAATGTAGAGCATGTGGAGAGGACAGTGAAACTCTGGAGCACTTTTTGTGCCACTGTCAGGCATTCGTCGAAGTTAGATCCAAATATCTTGGGAGCGCACAACAGAAATATACATCCTTCTTTCAACCTAACCTAAGTTTGATATGAAAGTTTTTGCTGTATAGTCATACATACATGAAGTCTGATGGACTCTAGTTGATAAATTTTATTTTGACCGTGAATTCTGACCTACAAAAAATTCTTATGAATACATAACTGGGACTTTTTGTTTGGACTACAATCTCTCACAGGCTTATCAAGTTTAATTTTTATTACAGCATATAATTGCACAAACAAATATAATTTCATTGCTAAACTTAATTTATAAATACACTAGACAAGCTCAAGAACTATTTCATTCGATATCCAGACGGTTAAATAATATATGTACATATTACGGAAAATTGCTCACAAATATAAACTTAATTATATTTAATTGAAAAAAATGGAAAAAATGGCAACGTCTACGAATTATGATGCTCCCAAGTTTTTAACAGAAGAATATGTGGCAAATATTTTGAAAAAATATCTTCAAGATGTTTCACTAAAAGTAATCAATATAGAGACAACATCTGTCACAGCAAAAGGTGAAAGTTATTGCTGTGACAGATTTAGATGGGTGTAACCAGACATAAGCGTTATAAAAGACCGAGTATATAGACTAAATTCGACATAAATTAGTTTCGTTTGACCAAAAATCTCCCTACCAAATTTTATAACATAATTAACCCTAACCCCCATATAAGGCCCCCTTCCAATAATGACTTTAACGCTCATTACTGACTTAAATATACGAATATAGCAACGAAATTCGACATCAATAAGTTTCATATGACCCAAAATCTTTCTACCAAATTTTATGAGGATCGGTCCATAATTGACCCTGCAGCCCAGAAAATTACTTTAACGCTCAATAAAAATGGCTTAAAAATACAATTATACCGATGAAATTCGACACAAATAAGTTCCTTACGAGCCAAAAACTTTCTACCAAATTTTTCGACAATTGATCCATAGTTGATCCTACCGCCCATATATACATATATGATCATCGTTTAAAAATTGGACAAAAATGTTTTGTTAATTCGAAAGAGCTCGGTCCATAATTGGCAGAAGTCCCTGATGTTTATAGGGAATTATTCCTTTTATGGTATACGGTTTGATGGTGGGTATATAAGATTCGGCATAGCCGAATATAACACTCTTACTTGTTTTTATTAATATCATTAATGAAAAATAAAGAAGCATTTTTATTAAAAATAAATCGTTTTTAGACTTTTGAAAATTGTTTACATTTTTATACTTAAAATAATTTTTGATCACACTTAATAAAACCTATTAAATTTACTATAACTTATTATCAAAATTAAAATCTACTTTTGTACATCTAGCAAACCAATCTGGTCGAAATAGGGTAATAAGACTTTCAGATTATTTTGTACACGTTTATTTTGATAAAGAGAGTTACGGAATTTTCTACCTCTTTCGTTGTCATCTATTAGACCATGAAAATCGGCATCTTCACATTGATCAGTGATCATTATAGGTTGATTGGTGGTGGCAGCAGTTAGAGCTATAAAAGGAAAGAAATACGACATGAAAGCTTGGTATTTGCAATAAAATAATTATAAAATTTAAATTAACATACCCAATATCTTGCCTTCCTCCAGCTGGACATGCAATTCATGTAATGTGGGTATGTAACCAGTATATTTTAATTTTCTCAAAACATCCACTAAAATTTCATGATAATATTGTACCAATTTATTAAGGGCATGTATATCTAATTGTAATTTTGGCTCCAAGGATGTGTGCAGGAAATAATGCAAATCAACCGCTACCGAAGACCAATTACATAATTGAAAATCTATTAATAAAACATCTTTTAAGGTCTTTTCTATATTTTTTGAATTGGAGTCATAGAGCATCATCATATTATTTATCCATAAATCACCATGACTTAGAGTAAAGAAATGTTTTGGATTACTATTGTAAGCACGAGTGCCATAATCAACAATATAAGGTTTCAATTTCATTAGTTTATCATGATAATAAGAACCCAATTCTGGAGAGTTTTTAGCAAAATTTGCACAAACTTCTGTTAGATATTCAAAAACACAACCAAAAGCTCTAGTGTGTCTGTTAAAAATACCACGTTGAAATTTTTCCAATTCACCGTTGAGACGTTTATTTAAAACTGCAGCAGCTGCATGAAATTTAGCCAATTTCTTTAAAGTCATACGAGCATGTAGTTCATCCATGCCCTTTAAACGATCAGCTAAAACATAATTATTTACGCTTAAATCTTCAAATATAATGGCTGATTTATCGTAGTCCACTTTTAAAGTTTTTGCAAATAGTTTTTCCGTATCACCCACTTCTTGCAGGATATCGGCTAATTGTGGTAAAATTTGTTCATACATTTTCATTTCCGTATTATAAACATCATAGCTAGACATTATGTTCGATATGAAAGGATCACTTTCGTATGAATATTTCATTATAAAGGATAATTCTTGTGGATTTTTGCTGTTCTTTTCTTGTATAAATTTCACCTTAATACGACTCATAACACTGGCATAATTTTCACCATTTGCTGTGGCTGGTCTTATATCAACATTTGTTAATTTCACTTGTTCATCTTTGAGATACTTTTTTAAAACATCTTCCAAATAGGAATCCGTTAACCACAAAGGCGCTTGCCAACTATTATTTTCACACATTTTATATTTTTAAAAATTAAATTTTTTAAATAATTTTTGTTTTCAGTTCCACAACCTTTATGTGGGCTTGTGGCTTAAAACTTTCTAAATGATAAAAAACTTACGAAAATCTTTAGTTTTATGATGAGAAATTGTCAGTTAGTTAAAAAAGTGCTGAATAATGCTGATTTTATCTATTTATCTGGTTACATATGGAGATAGTTTATAACTTTAGTTTTTGTTTTATAACAAGATTTTTGTTTTATATCACTGTAATTAATTTTATAAATTTATAATGCTTATAATTTAATTTACCCACTGATCTTGTCAAACATCAAATTCTGTTTATATATTGCATATTTTGAGGCTGTGATCTTTAAGCTGATAAAATGACAAAAAGAAATTGTAAACCGAAACTTTGACGTAAATAAGAACAATAAAATTACTTTACAAAAGTATTTATTCCGGAAAATGTTAAACAACGTATTGTAAACTTCTGAGGCTAACTTTAATTTAAATATTAACAGGATTGTCAGTGCAATAAAATATTTATTAAATTACGTGCTTTTTGGATTTTTTTATATAACTGCGAAAAATGCAACATGTAGCCATACTACATGTAGAGATAGAGATAGACCTCAACCGTGTTGAAATTAATTCTAAAAATGTGGTGCTCGTATTGTAGTATATAAAAAAAAATAATAAATATTTATATATCAATTTCGATCAAAAAATATCGAAATATTGATTGTAGTCTAACAAAAGTATTTAGAAGTTAAGACCAGAAGTATTGAAAATACTTCCACATTGACATTTTAACACAAGACGATAACAATAAAATAGGATTCTCTAAAACGACTTTCGAACGTATTGTCGAAAAATGTCAATAAGTCGAAGTCGACTGTATTGTTCAAAATCTTGTAAAAAATTTTTTTGAAAAGTCGAGAAAAAAAACGATAAATGTCGATATAAAAACCAAGTTAGATTACTATATTCGGCTATGCCGAATCTTGAATACCCTCCACCTGTAAACAACTTTACGTATTTAAGTAATTTATGGACCTTTTGTGGGAGATATGACTAATTATTGGTGATATATTGAAAAAACGTATTTTTAGGTTGGTTTTTACTCCGATATCATTATTTATCAATGAAATATACGATTTTCGGAAATGGATATTATATGGCAGATATGATTAATTAAAATTTTGATTAAAATTGTTTTAAAATTTGGTAGAGTCATATTATTCTAATATCTTAATTATACCCTACACCACTTTAGTGTGGCTGGCTATCTATGTAAACCTTGCGTGCAAGGTACAGGACGCGATTTTCAATATAATTCGATGAAATTTGGTACACGCGCTTTTTTTGACGAAGCTTATAGAAAATGGTTGAAATCGGTCCATTATTTCACCTAGGCTCCATACAACAAAACCCCCTGAAAAGGTCCTTTGAGCTCATAATTATGTTAAATAATTCTGTATCTCGATAAAAAGTAGCACAAATAAGTTTTATACAAGCCTTGATGACCTTGGCAAACTACATAAAGATCGGGCCTCATTTGACTCTAGCTCCCATACAATGTCTCCTTCAGAAAATTACTTGAATGATCAAAATTCACATATAAACACTAATACCTCGATGAAATCCAGCACAAATAAATATTATATAAATATCGGAATCGGTCTATATTTGCCTAAAGCAAATTAGTTTTTTGTCCATAAATTGCTTAAATGTATCGGAAACAAGATTACATTGCAGATAAATAAATACATTATTATGAAAAATAAATCACATATAATATTCATAATCGGAAATGTGCCTTGTATGGGAGCTATATATGCCCAATTATGGATCGATCCGAAAAATTTGCAGAGTGATATATGTATATATGTATAATAAATGTTATTCCAATATCTTTCTTAAATAGTTATGTGCATTTAAGTGATTTTCGGAAGTAGACCTTATATAGGAGCTATGACCATGGACTGATATAGATCTACGTTGTTCATATTATATACATACATACATATCTATAAAATTTTTGTGGTGATATCGATGTTTTTGACGAAGATATTAACAATAAATCCATTTCCGAAAGTATGTTCCTTTGCCTGGGAGTTATGGGAAATTTTGATCGATTGTTTTAATTTTGAACAATACTTATCTCTGGGTGATAAAATTCATCAAATTATCCTTGGGAGTTTCTGAGAAAAGTACTCTAGAAATGAGAAAAAACTTTTTTTTTCGAGATAGTCTGAAATTTTTAATTATAACTTTTTACGTTGTGAACCGATTTCAATACCGTTTAGGAGAATATTCATTATATTTTCGGTGAATTTGGCTGAGTACTTTTGCTCAGTTTTAACATGAGCGTTTTTAGGCAAACAGACGGACATGACTAAATCGACTCAGATTTTGATAAGGACCCGGAATACATTGTTGGGTCTCAGATGAATATTTCTCTATTACCACTGATGGACTAATTTTTTAAATTTAAAAAAAAAGGTGAAAAGTTAAACTCATTGAGAAAAATCTTGTATGATCAAAATGTCCAACTTTGATTGATTGATAGAAAAAATAAAAAAAAAATTTGTGTCTGACCTACTATCCAATAGTACTAACCTTGGCGCAAATTTCATTCAAATCGGTTTTTTAAGTTGGGTCACTTGTCTCGAAATTGCCTATATGTTTATATCAAGAAAATTTGCTAAGACGTTTAGGTGTTATTGACGAACAAACAAGTAAATTTATAATTATTTTACAAACTATATTACTTAGCATTGGCTTATTTAGAAAAAGTAAATTTAACTATGGGAGAAATATGAAAGTATGTATGTGTTTTCATAATGTTAATCTTAAATATTATTTATATTTATTTTCTACATTATCTATTTTTGTACATCTAATAAGCCATGACGATCAAAATGTGGTAGTATAGTTTTAATGATATTCTGCAGACGTTTATTTTTATAGGCACTTGCACGGAAATTTCTACTTCTCTCATCGTCGTCTACTAAACTGTGAAAGTCTGCATCAGCACACTGATCGTTTATCATTATAGCTTGACTAGCTAAGGTGGCAGTAACAGCTAAGGGAAATAAAGCAGATTTTATTAAAAATCGTTAATTTCAAATTAAGTATTTCAAATAAAACTCACCTAAAAATTTTCCTTCTTCCATTTGTATATGAAATGCATGTAAAGTAGGAACATAGCCCATATATTTTAGATTTTTTAAAGTTTTCGTTAAAATAGTATGATAATACTGTATCAGTTTATCATGAGCATGTATATCCAGCTGTAGTTTAGGTTCCAAAGAAGTATTAAGGAAATAATGCAAATCCACAGCCGGTGAAGACCAATTGCACAACTGAAAGTCTATTAGTAAAACATCTTTTAAATGTTTCTCTCCATCATATTGCATCATCATATTGTTAATCCACAAATCACCATGAGTTAGTGTATAAAAATTATTCGTATTACTATGGTAAGCTCTAGTACCATATTCCACTACATAGGGTTTTAAATTCATTAGTTTGTCATGATAATAAGCACCCAATTCGGGACATGTTTCAGCAAATTTTGCACAATTTTCTGTCATATATTCAAACATACAACCGAATGCCCGGGTGTGTCTATTGAAAATACCACGTTGGAATCTCTCTAATTCACCATTAAGTCTTTGATTTAGTATTAGGCCTGCAGCATGAAATTTTGCCAACTTTTTCAAAGTCAAACGAGCATGCACCTCATCCATACCCGTCAAACGATCAGCTAAAACATAATTATTCACTGTTAAATCTTCAAAAATAATGGCTGATCTTTCGTAGTCCACTTTTAAGGTATCGGCAAAAAGTTTATCCGTATCTCCAATTTCTTTTAAAATTTTAGCTAATTGTGGTAAAATTGTTTCATACATTTTCATTTCCGTATTATAAAGATCATAACCGCTCATAATTTTTGCTACATAAGGATCACTTTCATAGGAATATTTCATTATAAAGGATAATTCTTGTGATTTTTGTTTGCAACTAGAAAATTTCACTTTTATCCGGCTCATAACACTGGCATAATTTTCTCCATTTGCTGTGGCAGGCTTAATGTCAACATTTATAATTTTCACTTGTTCATCTTTAAGGTACTTTTGTAAAACTTCTTCCAGATAAGTGTCAGTTAACCACGAGGGAGCTTCCCAGCTGCTATTTTCACACATTTTATTTTATTAAAATTCTATCTTTTCTAGAAAATGTTCGTGTTGGCGCGTGTCGCTTCACCTTTTAAATGATAAAATGTTGGCAAAAGATGTTTTCTTTTATGAGTTGACAAAATATGATAAATTATTTTTTGTTAAAATGTTTTATTATTCAACTAATCTAAATTAGTTTATGTTAACAGTGGAAAGTACCTGTCATTATATTTATAATTAGAACTTAAATAAAAATCATCAACTGCGCTAGTAGCATCCATGAATTTCTTAGTTTATAGTCAGTCTATAGTCTAGTCTATAGTCTAGTCTATAGTCTAGTCTATAGTCTAGTCTAGTCTAGTCTATAGTCTAGTCTATAGTCTAGTCTATAGTCTAGTCTATAGTCTAGTCTATAGTCTAGTCTATAGTCTAGTCTATAGTCTAGTCTATAGTCTAGTCTATAGTCTAGTCTATAGTCTAGTCTATAGTCTAGTCTATAGTCTAGTCTATAGTCTAGTCTATAGTCTAGTCTATAGTCTAGTCTATAGTCTAGTCTATAGTCTAGTCTATAGTCTAGTCTATAGCCTAGTCTATAGTCTAGTCTATAGTCTATAGTCTAGTCTATAGTCTAGTCTATAGTCTAGTCTATAGTCTAGTCTATAGTCTAGTCTATAGTCTAGTCTATAGTCTAGTCTATAGTCTAGTCTATAGTCTAGTCTATAGTCTAGTCTATAGTCTAGTCTATAGTCTAGTCTATAGTCTAGTCTATAGTCTAGTCTATAGTCTAGTCTATAGTCTAGTCTAGTCTATAGTCTAGTCTATAGTCTAGTCTATAGTCTAGTCTATAGTCTAGTCTATAGTCTAGTCTATAGTCTAGTCTATAGTCTAGTCTATAGTCTAGTCTATAGTCTAGTCTATAGTCTAGTCTATAGTCTAGTCTATAGTCTAGTCTATAGTCTAGTCTAT
The DNA here is from genome assembly GCF_015586225.1 of Lucilia sericata. Classification (NCBI taxonomy): domain Eukaryota; kingdom Metazoa; phylum Arthropoda; class Insecta; order Diptera; family Calliphoridae; genus Lucilia; species Lucilia sericata. Next base: position 173,321 of record NW_023994701.1, on the reverse strand, counting down.
AGTCTAGTCTATAGTCTAGTCTATAGTCTAGTCTATAGTCTAGTCTATAGTCTAGTCTAGTCTAGTCTAGTCTAGTCTATAGTCTAGTCTATAGTCTAGTCTATAGTCTAGTCTATAGTCTAGTCTATAGTCTAGTCTATAGTCTAGTCTATAGTCTAGTCTATAGTCTAGTCTATAGTCTAGTCTATAGTCTAGTCTATAGTCTAGTCTATAGTCTAGTCTATAGTCTAGTCTATAGTCTAGTCTATAGTCTAGTCTATAGTCTAGTCTATAGTCTAGTCTATAGTCTAGTCTATAGTCTAGTCTATAGTCTAGTCTATAGTCTAGTCTATAGTCTAGTCTATAGTCTAGTCTATAGTCTAGTCTATAGTCTAGTCTATAGTCTAGTCTATAGTCTAGTCTATAGTCTAGTCTATAGTCTAGTCTATAGTCTAGTCTATAGTCTAGTCTATAGTCTAGTCTATAGTCTAGTCTATAGTCTAGTCTATAGTCTAGTCTATAGTCTAGTCTATAGTCTAGTCTATAGTCTAGTCTATAGTCTAGTCTATAGTCTAGTCTATAGTCTAGTCTATAGTCTAGTCTATAGTCTAGTCTATAGTCTAGTCTATAGTCTAGTCTATAGTCTAGTCTATAGCCTAGTTTATAGTCAAGTCTAGTCTACATTTCACATTTTGTTTTAATCAGATCAAAAACTAACTTTTGGCATGATGACCGATGTGACCAACTGAACTTGATCAATTAAAACCAAATTTTACTTAAGTTTAGTTAAAAATTTATTGATTGATATCCAAAAGTCCTCTTCTATCAAATAGTGGTAAAAGATTCTTCAAATTTTCCTGAATTGTTGGATTATTATATAAACGACTTTTAAAACTCATGGCACGATCATCTTCACCCATTAGAGAATTGTAATCAGCATCTGTAGGATCTTCATTCAACATGACAGCTTGAAGAATTACAGAACAGTGAACAGCTAAAAATAAATACAAAGTCGTAATCTAGTTAGTATGACTAAAAAATTTGATACTTACCAAAAAATCTCTTTTGTTCAGCATGCAATCTAAATTGTTTCAAGTTGGGTATAGAATTCGATTTATACTTAAATTTTCTTAAAATATCCGTAAAAAACTGATGATACATTTGAAATAAATCATCTTGATGATTAAGTCTTAAGGGTTCTTTTATAGAGGTATTAAAAAAGTGATGTAAATCCAACGTCGGAGAACCCCAAAATGAATATTGGAAATCTATTAGTAAAACATCTAAAGGTTTTCCCGTTTTAGCGCAATACTTAAACATAACATTATTAGTCCAGACATCGCCATGAGTTAAAACATTTACGTGACCATTTGTGGGGGCAAAACAGCGCCTGCCAATATCCATATAATGTGGTCCCAAGGCAAGCATTTTCTCGGCATATTTACGAGAATTTTCATCATTTAATTTTTGCAAATAACGAGCACAACATAGAAAGGTGTTTACGAAAAAGGTTTTATAAGTATCGGTATATTTATTAAAAAATCCACGATCATATTTTTCCAAACAACCTCTCTCACGTTCATTTAAAACCGCTGAGGTAGCATGCATTTTAGATAATTTGCATAAAACAAGTTTAATATGATCCATATCTAACCTTTCTATGCGATTAGCCATAACATAACCCTGCACTGTTAGATCTTCGAATATGAGAGCCTGTCTCTTGTAATCCACATGAAACACATTAGGGAATAGACGATCTTTATCATTGATTTCCTTTAGTAAAGCATTCAGTTTGGGTAAAACTTGTTCATATATTGACATTTCACGATTAAAAATATCATAAGGTTTCATTTTTTCTTGAGCAAATTCATCTTCTTCGTATGAGGTCTTGCAGATAAAATGATTTTCTTGTTGTTGTTTTCCCTTATTTAATGTAAATAACACATGGGCTTTTGTCAAAAATCCACCATAATTTTCACCTTTTCCAAATGCTGGTTTTATTTCAAAATTTTCTATTTTTAATGTTAGATCTTTGTAATAGACTTTCAAGACTTCTTCTATATAATTTTTTGTTAGCCACTCAGGAATAGACATTTCTATTTAATTGTCTTAGTATATCTGTAATGCCTTGTTTAGATAAACTGTCACATCTTTTACATTTATTGTAACTTTTATAGTGTTGTGCATTATTTAGATATGATGATGACGTCATTGAACTTGTTGGATAAATTTAGTACATTTATGATCATTAAATTATTGTTTTCAAATTTGTTCCTAGTTAATTTGTTCATTGTAAAAAATATTGTGAAATTCATTCATATTTTATTACAATAAAACAAATTTAAATATTTTTATTTATTTATATAAATTTTAATTAAATTTTATATATACTTACATACTTATGCATGTTTTTTTTATCGGGGAATAGATGCATTTTGTATACATATTACAATCAGGTAAGAAAGTATAGTCAGTCAGACGCGTATATAGGCGGGATATGAGACCGTATGTTAGGTTACGTGGGTTGCTCGCTAGTTAGCGAGTTCACTAGGCGGCCTTGTGGCCCATTGTGATACCCTTAGAATTGCCATTCCCTTATGTTGAGAGAATGGTTTTCCTCCCTAATTTCGTTTACTACTTGGGTCTTACGGTCTCCGCAAAAAAACCAGCCGGTATTTCTAATAAAACCGATTATGTAAACTAGTGACGCATCTCTGAGACAGTCTAGATCATGGAAAAGACCTCTACCAAGACAGAGTAGTCACATAGAAGGTGTTATACCGATCCCTCTCCTTCTTCTTCTTCCAAACAGCTTCTACAGTAGCTATAACATGGGTAGCCCATACGTTCCGACATAATCGAGTTGTTACTAAGAGACAAGAGAGACCTATCCGTTGTCAGAGTGAGCCAGAGCAGTCTCGTTATACTACAAGTAGTGATACTTGACCACCTAAGTTCCGTCTCACTCAAAGCTCAGTCGTTTATCAATTTTGTTAGGATTACCCTTGCGCAAAGGGATATTGTGAATATTCCTTTGCGCAAGGGTTAAGTCTAGGGACGACCCTTTGGTTACGCATTCAGCTGATATTTCATTACCCCGGATTCACTCATGTTCTGGAACCCATATCAAATTATACGAGACCGTAAATATAAATAAATTTTTTATCGATACTGGATTTAAAAATCTAGTTTTTGCAATTGTTTTACCCACCATCAAAAAAGATGGGGAAATGATGAAATTTTCCACAAATATTCTCTATAGGTAAGGTTTGTTTGATATTGAAAATGGGCGATATTGGTCCACGTTTTTGGATAGCCACAATACAAGTGGACCCCAGAAAACAGCATTAACGGACATATATAATACGAGTATAGCGATAAAATTCGACATAAATAAGTTTCATATGATCCACAATCTTCCTACCAAATTTTATGAGGATCGGTCCATAATTGACCCTACTCCCATATAAGGTTCCTTCAGAAAATGACTTTAACGCTCATTACTGGCTTAAAAATACGAGTATAGTGATGAAGTTCGACACATTTAAGTTTCAATGGAGCCAAAATCTCTCTATCAAGTTTTATGTGGATCGGTCCATAGTAGAATTCGACATATAAGATCCCCTTCAGATAATTAATATTATGCTTATTACTACTTTTAAGGTACGAGTATAGAGATGAAATTCGACACACATATATTTTATACGAGTTAAAATCTCTCTATCAAATTTATTGAGGATCGGTCCATAAGAAAATTACTTTAACGATAATTTCTGACTTAAAAATACGTGAACAGTTATGAAATTTGATATAACAAACATTTATAGGAACGTAAATCTGCCTACCGAATTTCATGTAGAAAGTGTTGGGAAGTGATATTCGATATAAAGATGTTTTATATAAACCAAAATCGGTCTAAATTTATGAAAAATTGTATGAAGAACGGTCAATAATTAGCCATGCCTCTCATATAAGGTCCCCTTTAGTTAATTTGATGAGTAATATCACCCTGATGTTTATAGAGGAGCATTCCTTTTACGGCATACGGTTTGATGGTGGGTATATGATATTCGGCACAGCCGAATATAACACTCTCTTGTTTATACTTAAGTTGAGCTAATGCAGAACCTTCCTAAGTATGTCCAATAGAGGAATCAAAGATTGATTGTCTGAAGAAAAATTTTTTGCTGAAAGCCACAGTCTTCTAGAATTCCTTTAAATAATGGCCAGATATAATAACTTTAATCTGATTATGGGCAAATTTAGATTTAAACCTTCTAAATTCTCTAGGAAAGTATACTTTGATCACTGAGTTAAACATTTATTGTTATTATTTCCAATTAAACGCACTTACCGAAAAACTCATAATTGTTGAAAAACTCATAATCGTTAAAGTTTGGTTATTATTAAACTTGTTCATGTCAAATTTCATCGCTATACTGGTCGTTGAAGGGTTGACACTAATAAGAACTGATCCTCACTAAATTTGACAGAGATATTTTACTTCTTATAAAAATTGTTTGTGTCGAACTGCATTGCTGATTCTTTCAAATTTTTTGATGTAGAATTTTATTGCTGGAATCCAATATGAACCGAAACTTGGTAGATAGATATATGTTCTTTTAAATCTTTTTATAACGCGTAAAATATATTCAATGCTGCATAGCCGATAACTGATAATCGGTTCATATTCATAAAGTCATTAGTCAGAAAGAAATTCACAGTAAGCTAAAAAGATCATGGAAAAAAATATGAAATCTTTTTATGTCGACAAATTTAAGAAAAATCTCGAGATCTCCCAATGATAATAACACAATTTCTAAACTTTAATATCATTTCGTTCAGTAGGACGAACTTAAACTTTTATTTATACATATTTACATAACAACTTATTGATTGATTTCCAAAAGTCCTCTTCTGTCAAATAATGGTAAAAGAACTTTTAAATTTTCCTGAATTACAGGATTATTATATAAACGACTTTTAAAATTCATGGCACGGTCGTCTTCTCCCATTAAGGAATTATAATCAGCATCTGTAGGATCCTCATTAAGCATGACAGGTTGTATGACTACAGAAGAATGAACCGCTGAAAACAAATAAAAACTATATGTATAATACCTATACGAAGTGTAAGTATTACACTATACTTACCAAAAAATCTCTTTTGTTCGACATGTAATCTAAACTGTTTCAAGCTAGGTATAGGATTCGACTTATACTTCAATTTTCTCAAAGTATCCGTAAACTGTTGATGATACATTTGAAATAAATCATCTTGATGATGACGTCTTAAGGGTTCTTTAATAGATGTATTAAAAAAGTGATGTAAATCCAAAGTAGGAGATCCCCAAAATGAATATTGAAAATCAATAAGTAAAGCATCTATAGGTTTACCAGTTTTAGCACAATACTTAAACATAACATTATTAGTCCAGACATCACCATGAGCCAAAACATTTACATGACCATTTGTGGGAGCAAAACAACGCTTGCCAATATCCATGTAATGAGGTTCCAAGGCAAACATTTTCTCAGCATATTTACGGGAATCAGCATCATTTAATTTTTGCAAATAACGAGCACAACATAAAAATGTATTAACGAAATAGGTTTTATAAGTATCGGTATATTGGTTGAAAAATCCACGATCATATTTTTCCAATCTCCCTTCCTCACGTTCATTCAAAACAGCCGAAGTAGCATGCATTTTAGACAATTTACGTAGAACCAATTTTACATGATCCATATCTAGTCTCTGTATACGATCAGCCATAACAAAACCTTCCACAGTTAGATCTTCAAATATAAGTGCTTGTCTCTTGTAATCCACATGAAATGC